>NC_059677.1:4817512-5118606 GCF_905147105.1 Pieris brassicae
TCTTTTCTTGAAGGACCCTAAGTCGTAATTGGTTCGGAAATATTCAGCTGGTTCCACATAGTCGTGGTGCGCGGCAAAAACTGCATTAAAAAACGCTCAGTTGTGGAATGACGGACGTCAAGGTGATACGGATGGTATTTTGTATTTTGTCCGACAATGAAACTCAGCTGTAGGTATTAGACCTGCAGGTGTTTGGGTGATATGACCAAAATAACAACTCTTCGGTAGTACATCATACTTTGTGTTTGTTATCATAACTTATGTCTAACAAAACACTTCAGTTATAGACAGTAAATGGTAAAACAGCAACAAACACAAAGATAATCAAACAAGACATTTGTAGACACAGATGTCTCCGCATGTGTAATATTAAATTATTATTTTTATACCTATTCATATATTCCTGGCTGAGGCTGAGGCTGAGACCACAGATCTCCACTTACTACAGTCCTGACATACCTTTCTCGCTTCCACATTCTTCAGACACGCTTGTTGTTTATGAGAACTTTTTTCATTTATAATATATAGATAAAGCATACATTAGAATTGTATTACGTTAATTAGAAATAACTTAATAAATTTTTACTTTAGCTTCGTCAGTGTGCGACTCTCAACTCTGAGGTCGTAGTTTCGAACCCTGGCTCATTAATGGAATTTCATGTGTACCCTCGTACGATTAAGAAAAACCTCGTCAGGAAACCGGACAGGAAACAGGGAGGTAGTAAATGTTAATTTAATATCTTTTCTGTTGACGTTAGTAAGTGGTCATAAGTTTACCTATATGAATAAAGTTAAAGTTTAAGTTTATTATCTCTCTATATATAAAATTCTCTTGTCACAATGTTTGTTCCTATACTCCTCCGAAACGGCTCGACCAATGTTTATGAATTCTATTATGCATTTTCAGTAAATCTAAGATTCGGCTACTATCTACCTTTTAAACCCCTAAGTGATAAGGCGTGTCCACCGTAAACAATTTTTTTATGATACAACATACAAAAACACATCCAACCCTTAATTGTCACCCCTACAATCAACCCCTATTTTTTATTATAAAAGGTTATTTGTATAGAACTAAAAAAAAGTTTCCTGGAAATAATATACATGGGAAAACGACATTGCCGGGTAAGCTAGTTATGATATATATTTTTCTGTTCTATTTAAATCAACGATAAGCGTAGGATGCGATAACCTCAAAAACAACCGTTTTTGTTAAGTTTTCACCTATACCAATATTATGTATATAACTGAAACATAGCGATATAAAACAGTTGAAGGTCGTATCTTACAATTACCAATGTTTTGATATGTAAGTTAGTGTTTTGGCTGACAATATAAAGTTCGCGTATGTCAAACGTATTGAACTTACCATAAGTAAGAAACAATATTTATTTATTTATATTATGGCAATGGTAAAAACTTTATGCCATATTACATTTTGCTTCTTTCTAAACACATTTTTTAAAGATATAGTATAAGGAGTTCCGGATAAATACAGTTTAATCCGTTATAATTAATTCGAATGAGAGTTGCCTGAACTCTAGGACAGGTACTAGGTTTGTTATTGCAGACGTAAAACCATCATCTTTACAAATTATTGGTGGTATATCAAACGAATAGTTAATAATTCAGGTGAATATTCACCTGACAGAACCTCAGCAATTTTTACACACCCTACATGTTGGATGAATTATTTTCGCAAAGCGAAGCGTGACTAATCAATCACCACAGACAACAAAGACGGGCAGATTAAAAGCTACAACCTTTTTAGATCTAAATCCAAGAGATCTGTTTAATAATCATTTGTCAATCATTTGCAAGTATCATCCTGCTGTGCACAAAATGACTGTTTGGGTCTAAGGCGCGAATACGAAATAGCTGAAATGTTTTCCAATGTTTCGGGTTTTTATTCGGGTTATCTAACAATGATACTAATTATGAGGATGTTGATATTGTCCACCTCACCAAAGAGACGGTCAGAAAGTATTTAAAGAAGGAAGACTTTGACTTCTTTTAGTAACAATTTCTTTGAAATGTTATGTATAAAAAATTAAGTATTTGACGTTTGTTTGATGTTAAATTTCTATTTTTTTTTCATTTTATTATATTCTGTTTATATACAGTCTTATGTTTATATATGTTTTATGTTTCATATACTGTCAAAACCGCTTGCGACAACTTCGTTTAGAACAATATAATTTGCTTTTGTATTTTTTTGTATTGTATTAATTTAGGAAGATTTTATATAAAATTTGGTTGAACACTTCTTGCACTCGTCATTTTTATTTTTTAGTTTTTCTCTTACTAGGGTTGCCTGGAAGTTGCTTATCAGCGATAAGGCCGCCTGTTGCATCCCTTGTAATTTTTTGAATTTTTTGAATTTCTTTTTCAACGAAATATAAATAAAAATAAAATAAAGGTTATATTGACCAAAATCGAAGATCCCGGCTGAATTCTATTGTTTTAGGTACTTAACAAAGTCATCGGCTGTTACAACTATCGGTTATTACGACCAATTATGAGTAGTACCTTCGATGTCGTTATAATAGATCTTGACTGTATATTGTTTATCTATGTTATCTGTTTTAGCTTTGTTTATTGTCTAGGTGTTTTGTTTAATAATATGTATGTTAGCTGTAAGATTACTAATAAAGACTATTGGTGCACAGCCGGGGATTGAACTTGCGATCTCAAAGATGAGAGTCTCACTGAAGCCACTAGGCTAACACTGATCCTGTATAGTCAATCCAAAGACCTGTAACTTCTAGGAAATTCTAATCCCTATTGCTGCTATACCATATCACGCATGTCCTGATTCTCTGGTCATGTTGGACATCCTTCCCAAAGGAGTATGATAGTTAGTGTAGGGAATTTGGTTTATCTGCACATGATTTTGCATTATCTGGGTTACACGGTCCCAAAGAATTTACTAAAATATAGGAGTATGTATATAGTTTTTAATTATGTATAAAAAGCTTTGTAGAAATCTCGTGCTTTCCACAACTGAGCGTTTTTTACCTCCACTTCGTGAAAACTGCTACACTGAAGTGTTTCCGAACCAATTCCACTTAGGGTCCTACAAGAAAAGAGCGTAGCAAATCTCTGGCATTGAGAGTATCCTGCCATCAGATAAGCCTTCTGCCCGTTTATCGTGTTCTATAAAAAACAATGTGCCAAGTATTCTGAAAGCATATTTTAACGAACTAAGGTATTCAACGGTCATAAGGTTTCGTTTAAACATTATCAAACCGCCACTAGTCATCGTTTTTTAGGCACACTAACGAATCACATACAGACGCTTACAGAGAACACGTAATGACATCTGTGGACAATGTATAAAGCGAACCATTACGGTTATAAAATAATAAACAAAACGTTTAATAAGTAAGAGTCTTTCCACCAAATTCGACTTCATCACCCCGTACACCCGGCACCTATACGCGGGAGGTCATTCACGGTCCACTGGACATAATGATGGAAATGACCTCCCCATCCCTGCAATAGTTCACTTGGTTAGGTTACTTATTTATTCATTTAAGAAACAAAACAGATACATTTCTAAAAGTATAAAACAAAAAAGAACATAAAATTACAACATTGGATATATACAAAAAGTTTCGCTGATAAAAAATAAGATACAAAGCGAAACAATACAAAACATGACAGCAAAACGTTATTTAAATAGACAATAAACAAAATGTATAAATCAGGAGAACGACAAACATACTAGTAGCTGTAATAAAGAAGAAAGATACAAGGCTTAGAACTTTAACAGATATTTTAACTTATTCTTAAATGAAGCAGTAGAGGAGTGCGAAAAAACATCGATATTAGTAGCAGAATCCAACGTAGAACCTGTGAAGAGTCTCGCGGAACCCAATGTTGGTTCTGGAAGTCGGCAGGTTAAAGGTTCCGTGCGAGCGTAGAGATCTGGCAGGAATATTGAATCTTATGAGTTCGAGAAGATCTGAACAAGTTAGTTCATGTACGCATATTTTTCTTATAGTGACACAATCTATTACGTCTAATACGTAAGGTATTAGACCAAGATCAGCGTCGATAACCTGGGGAAGGTTCGTCTACCAAACTTGCCTTGGGGATCACAGCTACTTGCGCTACCTTCAAGTCCCCGGCTCCCATCCGAAGGATGTGGTAGGGTGGGCACCTATACTACCATGCAATGCAAGCATGTCATGCTGGAACCGTAAAAGCATAGACCCAAACCCACTGCCACACGGATCACACTTTTTAAGTTTGTTTTAATTTTCTATTTAATAATTTTATTAATTATTATTACGTAGGTAAAGAAAATTGTAATTACTGCATATTTGTTTACTTAAAATAATAATATCAATTATGATATTTAATATATGTTCAATACATTACAGAAATAAATTTCGCTTTTTAATAAATGTATTTAATATAATTGTCTTTGTTGTTTCTAGTTTATAACTCAGTGTATTTATTTCCAACGAGCAGTGTTGGCCTAGTGGCTTCAGCGTGCGACTCTCATCCCCGGCTGTGCAACAATAGACTTTCTTTCTATGTTTGCATTTAACATTGGCTCGAACAGTGAAGGAAAACATCGAGAGGAAACCGGCTTCCCTTAGACCCAAAGTTGATGGCGTGTGTCAGGCACAGAAGGCTGATCACTTACTTCAAAATCTGAGGCCCAGACGTAAAAAGGTTGTAGCGCCATTGAATTTTATATATTTCCAACCCGCATATACAGTATTTACAATATTCTTAAGCTAAATATTATTATTATTAATAATAAAAGCCCTTAGGGGCCGTCCATTAATCACGTGAGGTTCGAAAGGGTGGGAGGGTTTCGGCGAAAATCACGAAATATCACAAGGGCATAGTAAGATATCATGTGTACTTATTTTTTCGTCAAACGAGTGATTTCTAAACCGAAAAGCGGTTTCTTTGACTCGCCGTTGCCAGGCAACGAACGAATTACAATATGAATGAAACATACATATTTTTAAGTCGAAGTAAGAAGTGGACATGGGGAGAAATTGGCTGTGCCAAAAATCAATCTGGAACTGTTTAAGAATACACCTTTTGTATGGCTATTAAAGTTTATAATAATTTACTAAAATAATTAAAAGATCTTCCGCCTAGTCTTTAAAAATCGACTTTATGCTTATGGAAAAAATGTATTGTTCAATAAATGATTGTTTGCGTGAAACACTGTAGCTGATATAAATATTGAAAAAATGTAAAACTCCTTTAAAGACAAATTTGCGTGCCATTGTATAGCAGAATATGCGAACTTACTATTGTACCACCATTTTGTACCATATTCTTGCAATAAATTATTATTATTCTGTTTTTTGGATGATTACACTATACCTTTAATATAATTTTTATACCAGTAAAAAATAACTTGCAACCTTTCTGTCTATACCATGGTCTACATTTTTATCATTGTTCTTAATTTTGTACAATAAGATACTATTATACTTCATACCGGTACTTTAAAATAATATTATAAAAAAAAAATAAGATTCTTAAAAATACACGTGATTTTTGGTGGGGGGTAGTCTTAAACCACGTATCACCATGGGAGAGGTAGGGGTTAAAAAAATGTTAAAAAACATTACGTGATTAATGGACAGCCCCTTATTGCTGTAATTTTTACACTAGTACATAAAAAAATTAAATACTAAAAAATGAACACAAAAAAATACTAATAATTAATTGGCAAGCCGGTTGGTTTTCGTTTACAGCTTATCCTTGGACATAGGCCTCCTCTAAGGGCTTCCACTCTTCTCTATAGGACCAGCTACTCTTAGCACATCATTTACTCTGTCTTTCTTTTGTCATAGCGAGGAAGCCATTCCGTCACTTTGTTCGTCTTCTCTTCTCTTCTCACATAATGTGTCCGGTCCATTTCCATTTCAATCATTTACTAGAAGTAACATCATTTTTAAAGTTTGTCCTTTATGTCTTCTACTTTTACAAACTTCTACTTTTTTTCAATTACAGACCTAGAGCACTCCTTTCGATACTCTTAATTTGTTTTCTTATTTGTCAGTGAGTGACGAGGTTTGAAACCCTCTAAATATTAAAAATAATAATTTATAAATAGAAAAATAAAACAAATTTAAAAAGTTTGTATACCTTTAATATAATGTATATATGTATAAAATATATTATATAATTCTCAGTTGACAGTTCTTGAAGACAAAAACATTTTTGCCAAACGTTGAATTTTTTTTTTTTTTAGAATCAATAGTTGCATTAGTTTACGGGTTTAAGTTAAAAGGCCGGCAACGCACTTGCGAGCAGTCTGGTAATGTGTCTATGAACGGCGGTATCACTTAACGTCCGATGAGTTGGTCGTTATATAAAAAAAGTTTTTTAATTTTTTTTTAAATGACGCCAAAAATACTTGGTAGATTTTCAAATGTATGGTTTCTCCGTCCGGGACCGACCTATAGTATTCATGATATTATTTTTATTTTATACGTCGTACAAATTTTATATTTTTGATGGCGAACTCGGGTTGGGTAGACCTTTTACCTGGACCAAATCCTAGGTACTTGAGAAGTGGCAAGTCAAAAGTATTCATCACCGAGCATGCCCTCAGTCATCTGGAAGCGAGGGAGGTACGTCAGGGCCGTGGCAAGTGGAAATTCGTGCTCACCGCCATCAAGGAAAAGGCATTCTCTGCCTAAATGTCCGAGAAGACGGCGTGAATATGAAAATAATTCGGTTCACAGTAATATTTTTTGTTAAAAAGGAATTTTATTAATGAGATTTTGTTTGTAAAACTTAAAAGACGAGGTCAGGAAAGCTTTAGTAATGACATAGCTATTAACGGTGGCGCCGTCTTCATATAAACTCACGACAGCTGCGCGCGCGCTCAGTGGAAGGCTCGGTTCGGTCGTGTCGTACGTTGCGTTTGCGGTCCGCGATCCGGCCCTAGCGCCGCGGTTCTCAATTTAAAAATTAAAATATATAAATATGTTCTTTTTGTAAAATTTCTACTTGTTGTTTTTATTATTTGCAATTGTTTTTAACGTGAAAGACAATGGTTAGTGGAAACAAAAGTCCAAATGATCCGATGAAGGTGCCGCCGAAGGATCGCGAGAAGAAAAGCAATAATTATATAAGGGCTAATGTTATATCGAAGACATGGTTCGTCTGGATGATGCCGACTTTCTGGAGAGGGTATAAGCGCGATCTGTACGACGCGGACCTCACTAGGCCAAAGGAAAATCACCATTCGGACAAATTGGGTGATCGGCTTGAGAAGTAAGTACCGTCTAGATGCTAAGTGACCTTATACAAGGCAATGTAAATATTGATTATATATATTGAGACGTTTTTCGACGAATTTCAGCCTTGTTATTGAAATGTAAAACGTTATTTTCATAATTTATTTGATATAGTAGGTACCTACACATATTAAATATCGATTTTGAATATACCGGCTTTGGTTAATTATTTATATAATTTTGAAAATGTAAAATAACTTCGCATCTACGTTACGAATACATATATTAAAATATTTGTTCATAAAATACTTTACACATATTTGACACAATGTAACACACAATTAAGACTCTCAACGGTGGTGTGCTTTAGACATAAAGACGGTGTTGCATGGGTTGCTTCACTGGGCAGTTCTGCGAACTTAGGAATTGAACAGTGGAGATCTTCCCGGGAAGATACGACCTCCAATAGATTAGTATTTCATTAGCCTCGCTCAAAAGCCGTCAACCCACTCCAACGCTTTACGCGTGTCCCGTAGGACGCCTATAAAAACAGTGAAAATACTAGGAGATATTATATAACGTAAAAACATTACAAAAACACAAAAAAAAAAACAATTGATTGTTTAACGTCGAACGCTTAATTGTTTTGTTTGAATTAAATTCATTATTTGTACAGCAATTTATTTTTGTATAGCTTGTGCCTAGAACCGTTCATTACGGGTTGCGTTTATTAACAATTTCATATAAGATTTGACAAATAAAATACGGTCAACTCAGACTTTTACTTTATAATTTATAACATTTTATTCAGAGTGGGTACTTCACTTTCGATGAAATTGCGCTTGTTGATTTTCAATTATCTAAAGGCATAACCCGTAATGTGAAATTAGTTTGTGTAAACAGTTTTTGTTGAAATATTTCCATATATGGGCGGGAAATAAATGATATAGTCTACGAGCTCACGTCTACGTACGAACACTATAAAAATTACACAACCTTGACAAGTGCCTTCATAAGCATTTTTCTACGAAGCAAAATATGCTAATGAGATATTAATAAGACACGTATATACCATACATTATTGCAAACATTATTAACGCGTACTCAGAGTTATTTATTAAGAACGATTACTTAAATGCATATTAAAAGATTTGGTCCGCTTTGGACGCTTTTGGTCCTAAAAACGTAATAATATATGCTAAGTAGCTGAGTAAATAATTAATAAAAAAATGTTTAATAGTTACAAAGCGTCCAATAGATCTCTAAGAAAATCTAACAAATTTTCGTCTTTGATTTCTGATGTGTGTAATTTTTATGATTTTATTTAGTTCAAAATGTTACAGCTACCAAAAAGTATAAATATAAACAAACAATTACACTAAAAATATACCCAAAGATGGAACAAATAATATTTTCATAAAGATTCAAACATTTACAAAAGGAAAACGGAACAATAAAATTTATTCAATATACCTACGTATTACAGATATATGTATATGATATTGTGAAATTGAAAATCGAATGTTCTAAACATACATAAAAAAAGAGAAAATTTAACAACTTTAAAAACTTAGGTCCTCTTTATCTAATATATCTGCACATAAACGTTACAAACAATCAGATGAAAACACTTACTTGAAGATTCGCCTTATACG
Source organism: Pieris brassicae (assembly GCF_905147105.1). NCBI lineage: Eukaryota > Metazoa > Arthropoda > Insecta > Lepidoptera > Pieridae > Pieris > Pieris brassicae. The sequence goes on from NC_059677.1 coordinate 4,826,397, forward strand.
GATTAGGTAACTTATGTATTTTAAATTTAAATAGCAGTATATAATATATACTCCGATTATTTTACTCAAATCTATAGGCTTAACATTTATTTATTATATCATTATTTGGTTAATATTAAGTGCTAAACAGATTACTTTTAACACTTAATGGTGGTGTATTAATCGAGATTGGAAGTAGTGTAGAACAATTGTTAAATATCCTTTTTACTACATTAGGTTAGACGTATTCTTAAGTATGCTAGATAGTAATTTTTATTATATCTTTGAGCAGCCAATTAAAAAATTATTTTAAAAAATCCTTATAATAAAAATTATCATTATTAAATAATAATAATCTCCAGTTCGAATGAATAAAGGCAACTATTTCCAAATCTTTGCCGATCATCAGCCAGTTTCCTGATATTTTTATTAAGTCACCTTCCTGGATGGTCCCTTCCATTGTGTAGTCTTTAACGTCAATCTGTTGTTCGATCGTTTAATATCATTAATCGTTTACGCAATTAAACAATCATTAATAGTAATTTGAAGGTACAATCAAAAGGTACATCTGAAGGTAATTTTGCCCATATTACACAGAATTGAAATCCAGTCAAACAAATATATTCTCGTATCTTAGGATGAGAATTCTCGATAAAAATAACGATAGTGCGTACCTAAGCTGTTGTATAAGAGATCAGCTATTTTTATTAAGCAAAAAGGAGGAATGACTATCCTGTCTATAAATAGGGTGCATTTATTATAGATCTGGTTTTACCTCGGTTAGTTTTTCTCATTGAATTGTTACTTATAAAATAAATGGCGCAGTGCAGAAAAACATTTTCCGTTCTTTCGTTTTGGTACTAAGTCTACATTGTTCATAGATGAAGAATTAAGTCCGGTCTCTTTGGTTATAAAAAATGTAATACGTTTAAACAATTATATGTAGGGTTCACCAGTTTATACTAAATATTTTAATACAAAAAAACATAAAATTATATACAAAAAACGAATTTTCGCGTGCTTTACAGATATCGTAGTCATCGAGTATGTTATTAAGTTGCCAGACATTGTTATCATAATAAAACATCGTTATATTCATTACGTATTGGTTTTAAAAAACATCAGTAAAACTGCATGCTAATATTATTCGAGAATAATTTCATACACAAAAACACGGATACTTTGATATTTGATTTATTCTTAAGTCGAGCAATTTATTCTTAGTTTTTCCATTCAAATCAAGGCCTAGAACGGAAGAAAAGAAATGTAGTACAAATAAAAAAATCAATGATAAATTATTCAGTGGAGCTACAATGTTTTGGTTTTAGGCCTCAGATTACTTACTGTATGTATTTCATGAACATTTGTCAATCTAATACGCAACTATGTGATCAAACAGTGACTGACACATGTCGACTTTTTCCATAACAAGCCGTTTTCCTCACGACTTATTCCTTCACCGTACGAGCGAATGTTAAATGCGCACTTAGATGGTGCTCAGCCGGTCTCGAACCTACGACCTCTTTTTCTGGACCTTCTTGCGATTTTAACATTCACTCGAACGGTGAAGGAAAACATAAACTTGCCTTAAACGCAAAATTCGATGGCGTGTGTACAGCTCGTACCTACTTTCCTATTTTGACAAATGTTCAAATATATATAATTTTGTTTATAGCATATCCTTAGGGGTGAGAGTCGCTCACTGAAGCCAATACTGATGTCTCAATAATACTATTGAAAAGTTAATCATATAGCATACATCGCGTCTTTTACTATTTATGTTTTATAACGAGCTAGGCAATGACCCACCTTACTGGCGCCGCAGCCTTACACGTAAATAGAAGTAATTAGGAACAGGTCTGTGTATCCCGTATATCCTCACTATTAACCTGTCTAGACAATTTCTACTTGAGGAAAACGCGGCATTTCCAAATGGAAAGTGACGTCATTTATTTTTAACTACGCAATTAACGTGAGTTAATAAACCTCAAAAAACTTGTTAAGTTTCTATTATTCTTAAAATTCAACTATTTGCTTGGGACTTGGCCCAAATTGTTTTTTTTTTATTGTTTTAGGAGTCAAATTAACATTGCCTTAATATAATAATTTACGTCAAAATTATAACCTCTTATCGCTTATCGATTTTCCTCTGCTTGAATTGAGATACAAAAAAACCTTAATTTAATGTCATGAATTACAAGAAAAACTCGAAAATTTCTAACTAAATAATCTAATCTATTTTGACAGTCCACAGACTATATGGGCACAGTCTATATAATACAAGAAAATGACATTAAATTAAGGTAAGGACTTTTTTTGGATCTCAATTCTACTCTTAGTTCTCTTATAGCACAGGTAAAAACCCTTAATAGAGTATATTAAAACGTGATCCCTATTTAAAGGTAAGATTTCCAGGCCTATGCGCCATTTTTGTCAAAGGCTAACATTACTTCACGAATATGATAATTGCGCAATAGATAACAACTATCGGGTATCTACCAGTCGTAGATTAATAAGGGTTTTTTTCTTTATGTACCTATTTTAGAATAGATTTTAATATATACGTATACGTATACTGTAGATTGTAGAATATATATATTCTATATATAGTACACTATATATGTCGTGGTGTACCAAAAAAATATACTATTTATACAGTTGTGATCCGAAGGACCGCAAGGTCAATCACGATTCGTAGTCAACATGAATGAAAAAAGAGACTTCTGTAAAGCATATCTTATTTTAAATAAAAATAATTTAGCGGCGCTACAAACTTTTTTCTGGATCTGATCTGGATTTCTGTATTCATTTTATAATGTTTGTCAATCTAATAGGCAATTGATCAGTTTGTGAATGTCACACGCCGTCATCTTTTTGGCAAGGCGGTTTCCTCACGATGTTTTCCTTCACCGTTCGAGCGAATGTTAAATGCGCACATGGAAAGAAAGTCCTTTGATGCACAGACCAGGTTTGACATAGGGATGAGAGTCGCACGCTGAAGCCACTAGGCCAACACTGCTACTTTATTAAACATATATACATATTTACTTTTAGTTTCAAGGAAATTTTAATTTCAGTCGATTGTTTTATCGATATAACTCTGTACTCACGATCCGAATTGAATCACAAAAATCGTGGATACGATGCGGCTTATACATATATATAATTCATTCTAAATATACTTTTTGACCGTGAAAGATATAACGTCCAAGTACAAAATCTTAATTAAATGCTAATTAGTTACGAGCAATTAGGTACCTTGTTTAATGAACTTGACGCACCCAAGTCACTGACAAATTAGGTTATAAAAGTTAATCAAAAAAATATCTTGCAATACTCGAAAAGTTTGAAAAAGAGAAAAGCGAACTATCTCTGCGGATTGGCATTGCAAAATTTGGTACATATAAACTGCTACTAAAATTATCTCTTTCTCTCTTCAGTCGGTAGCTCATGTCATGTCGTTGTGGTCAGCGATGAAACATTTGTACAGCGTCTCTCATATAAAAAGTACTTAAAAGATAGCTGAGTAAAAAAATCATATTTACTTCGAAAATATGAAAAATATTGGTATTTTTCCATACATCGTCATCAAAACTTATGTATGTGAACGCACTTATACATGCAACCTATACAAATTACATCGGAATCGTCGTAAAATTCCATGTTATTAATTCAATTTAAGTCGACAGATACGAGTTTCAAATAAATGTATTTAATAACATTAGGGACGCACGGAATGGCCTTAGCTAGGTTTAAAAACAACTTACTAATGGCGTTTGACAGCCTACTACACTCGGACAGTAATCCTACAACTAAAATTATTGTGCTTTAGCAAGGGTCCGTCCGTGTAACATGATTATACAAAGTATATCGCGTGCATGACCCCGACATTTTTGAATTGAATTTCTTTATAATTCTCTCTATAAAAAAAATCAGTGCCACTATAACCTTTTAGGTCTGAGCCTTAGATTTCTGTATCTCTTTCATAATCATTCGTCAATATAATAAGCAAGTAGGTGATCAGCCTCCTGTGCTTGACACACGCCGTCGACTTTTTGGGTCTAAGACAAGCCGGTTTTCTCACGATGTTTTCCTTCACCGTTCGAGCGAATGTTAAATGTCCATTGGTGCACAGCCGGGGACCGAACCTACTTGGGATGGTGTCTTATAAAACTTTGAAGTCTACTAATGCTGTTAGTAACGGGACCACCAATGTGGAGGAGGGACATGATAAAGGAAAGACTAACCACAGACAGGCCCGAAGGTCGCGAAGCAAATATACTTAGCGGCAAAAATAGCTTTCGTTGTATGACGATGTATATTGTATGTATCACTACAGATGTAAGAATGCGGGCTAGTAAAAAACAACTAGTTATGAATTCCTGTTATTTTGAACTGTGCCATTTTTATCCCAATTTAAATTCTTTATCAAGATCTACAACTTTTCACTAGAACTGATATATCTCTCATCGTTAAGGCATCATTTAAAAACTATATTTTTTAATTCAAAACGCTAAAACGTCTTCATTTTTCTTGAAATATAGCCTTTAGGCAGGTTTTGCCGCGCACCACCACTATATGGAACAGCTGCGCACCAAAGTTCGAACCAATTCGACTTAAAGTCATTCTGAAAAGAGCTTACCAAATCTAAAAAAGGCCAACAACGCTCTTGCAAGCCTTCTTTCTGGCAATGTGTGTCTTTCCGGTAAACATCAGGTGAGGAACCTGCCCCTTTGCCTCGTTACATAAAAAAATATTACACTCATAAACGTGGTTTTTTATTAGCAAAAAGAGTTTTAATAAAGAACCTCACAAACTTTATAATATTCGTCTTCAAAGTAGAATTCCACTATAATGATTATATTTCCTACGAAGAATAAAAAATAATTACACAATTATAAAAATAGATTACTTAATAACCACAAGTGATTTATAACTTTTGATATCTTTTGTGTGTTGTGGTTTTACTTGGAACACACTATTTGTATATTAAATAATAAACATACTTTGTGTTCTGGTATTACATAATTTTTATGTACTTGAATAAAATACAAGCGTGCCTCTAGGGTCTATATAAGCCCTTTTCTTTTCAACAGTGTTGATATTGTTAAATGTACACAATTTAATGAATTTGTTTTACTGATTTCAAGATACATGTTCTGTTTTTACCATAACTTTTTATCTTCAATTTTGTTGAAGATTATAGCTAGCTATAGATAGCTAATTAAAGATTTAATTAGGCTGATTGATAGTACCGGTGACCCAAAAGGTAGTTCTTTTCTTGGTCAACCAATAAGTATTGCAGTACAGCAAGGATATGCTGCCAGCATTAAAGGTACACTGCCACAGGGACCACAATTTTAATATGTTTAAATTATCTATTTATTACTTTCTTATTAGTATTGTTACTATGTAGGTTCGGAAGAAGAATAGGTTCGATTCGAGAAATTGTAAATAATGTGTGAAGTTAAAATTAAACGTTACTTTATACTTCTATAGCGGTTTATGTAAATCACCCACTGTGTAGCGCAATTAAAGATTACCTACTGATTATGTATAATTTCCTACACACTCCTTATCTAGGTGACTGCACACGTGCACACCCAAACTTATTTACCTAATTACTTTATTTTTATTCAATTTAATTAAAATAATCATCTGTTTTAACATGTGATAAGGACCATGACGAAATAATTGCATACATTTTGTAAAAACCTTGGAAACTACTCTACTAAAAAGAAAGAAAGTTTATTGCCAGTTCTACTCTTCCGTTCTACGCCCTCGATTTGAGAACTGGCAGCAATTTTGTGTATCAACGTGTCATAGCGTTTTTAATTGTCGTGTAAGTGTACCTAAATAAATAAATGATGACTATTATAAAACAGTAGTTACACTGATATACATTTTAAAGATTATTTTAATTCACCGTCAATTGCCAACACGTTTTATATAAGGAAGTAAATAGGTATTGTACGTATTCTTATATTATCATTATTTACTTTAACACTTATGATTGTAACTGCTCAAGGTTAAATTGTATTTAACATATTCCACAAACATTTGTGTATGCTTCCGTCACAAAACATTCTTAGAATTTTAAAACAATTATATTTATAACATTGGACCTTCCAAAGGCGGTTATTAATTCGGCAAGTAATCGTTGTCCATCTTGTGAAAAGTTGAATACTTACTTACTTAACGTACCCTATTACCCCTAGATGTAGCAGAGGGCGTCCACAGTGAGTCTCCAACGCGTCCGTTCTTGAGTCTCGTATTTCACCTCGCTCCAAGTCTTTCCGGCTCTCTTTGCCTTATCTGTATGGCGCCAGGTTTGCTTGGGCCGGCCACTCTTCCGCTTTCCTTGCGGGTTCCAATCAAGCGTCGGCTTGGGAATTTGGAATAGGAAAGATTGAATTGAATTGGAAAGTTGATCGTGATGTAAAATTAATCAGATTTGCAGTAAATCTTTAAGTTAATATGGAAGTTAATAAGTGTTTACCTATGCAAGTGCGTTGCCATTCCTTTCAATGAGTGCTTCGCTTTTCTCTGGAAGGCCCCTAAGTCGTAACAGGTCGAAAATACCGGTATTACCAGCTAGTTCCATGAACTAGTAGTGGTGCGCAGAAGTGTTTAGGAAGCGCTCTCTGATGAAACGCCACACGTCAAGGTGGAACGAATATCTACTTGCCTATTAGATTGCAAATGATGATGAAACATATACACACGCAGGCAAAGGCCTGTGAAGTAGAGGCTCTCGAGTTCAAATGCACAGGCGCTAATTAAAGATTTAATTTGGTGCCTAGTAGATAGAACCGGAGACCCCAGAGCTGGTGCTTTCCTCGCTCAACGAATGAGTATCGCAATACAGCTAGGAAATGCCAGCGTTAAAGGTACACTGCTACAGGGAGCAAACTTTTTGAATTTGTTTTAATTTTCTTTTTATACTTTAAGCATTGTTATTATTACTATAAAGGATAAGAACATTGTAAATAAAGATTTAAAGAAGACGCACGAGCCACTCATTTCGTTAAATATTTTCTGATGAACTAGGAATCGATTAACGAAATCACTGTATATAATCAATGAATAACATATTATGAAGACGTTCAAACGAATGATGATACAAAGGCAAAGCCCAGAACCAAATTGATCAAACTGTCAATTATAAAACAATTATCGAATGACAACGATTAATTCAGAATTTAGGAGTTTTAACGACATTATTGAGGCAATTAAACCTTGTATTTATTAATAGACCATGATGATCTATTTAGGGTTGGAAGTACGTTCTATGTGTCTGAGCAGTGTTAACCGTTTCAGTACCCATCTCTGATCGTAGATTCAATTTCCGGCACCAATGGACTTTCTGTCTGTGAAAACTTGTCCAGAAATTTGTCATCGATCCAAAATGTCGACGGCGTGTGTCAGGCGTAGAAAATTGATCAAATTGTTATTAGAAATGAGTACGAAGCCGAAATAGTATATAAATCTATATGTAAGTAAAGATGAATCTCTATTTCCCTTGGTCACGGCATCAAGCGTGAACGGCTGAACTGATTATGTTTTTGTTGTTTGTTATTGTAAGGAAAAGGTTCATATGAAAGAAAAAATTAAGAAAATGGCTCGGAAAATTAAGAATACTTTGTTATGCTAGCAATTTCATTTTTATAACTTATTCGATGTAACCTTATGTCGTTTGACTTAACAATGCGTGCTACAAATATTGTTAAAGAGGATGTGTCGGGAGGGAATGCCTGGATCGGAGTTATTATATTGATAAAATACGTATAAAATAATTACAGTCGCTAATTGTTTGTGGTATTAATCTTCAAAACCCATGATTTTCACATGGCCTGTTCCCGTGTCGGAATACCAACAAAACTATTTATATACGCGCCACAAAAACAAACAAAGAATGTTGTATGCCTTAAAGCATTTTTAGTTAATTATACCAATTCGAAATCAATATTCATAAGACAGTTTCGCTAGTATTCAATAAAAGTTATTAGTTACTTTCACAATATCTGACTCTATCTCACATAACTAAGTAATAGGACATAGAAAATTCTTGATCCGTAAACTGTCTCAAGACGTAACATTGTGTCAATACGTCACGTAGTGAGAACCGGTGCTGAACAGTTAAATCATTCGTAATTCCTGAATGCCTTCCATTGGTTAATGTTATGCCGGACATCGATGAGTCTCAACAGGAACTTCCATCATTAACCAATTGGACTTCGGTCAAGTACATTTTTGAATTTCGAACGTTTGTTGTAGTGTTAATTAAATTATTTCTTTAATTATTAAGTTTTTTAATTAAATTTAATGTAACGAAAGTTAGGAGAAGTGAAATCCCGCGAATTGAGAAAATAACTTTGCGGCATTTAACGTTAATATGGCAACTTTGAAGTGGCAATCTCTTACGGGCTATGATTGCCTAAAAGTACTCTAAACGTGGAGAGTAATTTTGCGTTTAATTATTTAAAAATACAAAAATGTAAACATTAAGTTGTATAATTAAATACATAAAAACAACCAGTACCGACACAACTTTTTAGTTCTGGACCTCTGATTTAAGTATCTATTTCGTAATCATTTGTATAGGCAAGTCAGGTCATGTCTGATACAAGCCATCGACTTTTTCTGGCAATTTCCTCATGTTTACCTTTACCGTAGGAGCAAGCATAAATGTGCGAGCAAGTCAATTGGGGTCCCACAGGGATTTGAACCTATGACCTCAATTTCTGAACTATTGTAGGCCAGCACTGCTCACAAAGATCAGATAAAATATTCAAACATCTCCCGCTAAGGCCGGTTAAAATGAGTATCCATGGGCTGCGATGACTGCCTTTTTTGGGCGTCCCGTAGTTTGCCGGCGTTTGCCACTTTTATCTATAAAAAGTACATAACTGAATTAGGAAATGGCACAACTTAGTACTATGCCTCGTCTATATATGACTTCAAATGACTCTGAGTCAAACCTCCGAGTATGTTCGTCATAAGTGAGTCTGTGAAAGGACAAAAAGATATTTGACGTACTCAAAAGTGTCAGTCAAAGTCCATTGATCATCAAATGCGCAACCAACAGGAGTCCATGGGTTAGAAAAGCTGTCTTGATAAAGTGGCCCCAAAATACTGCTGATAGACCAGTTTGACTCTTTAAATACGATATCTAAACTAAGATAAATAATATCATAAAATACCTTCGAATGATATTTCCATAGGTTACGTGATAAAATGTTTGAACCGCCGTCAGCAACGCCTATGCGTGACATTCTATGTAAATGAACACGTAATTGCTACCTATTAATTAATCTAGATTATATTCGATATTTTACTGACATCAAAAGTTTTTGATTTTAAAGCCTCCGGGGCAGGTATGAGCTACCGTAGACCAATTTAAGGAACTAAAATTCGTAACACCCATTAAATGCGATGCTGCGATGACTGCCTCTTTTGGGCGTCCGGTAGGCTCGTTTGTCCTCTTAAAAAAGACTATCAAATATTGTTAAACTTGTTTGAAATAATTTTAATATTATCACTTATTACAACACAAAACCCCTTTTTAATCAAATTATCAATATGGCGGTCTGTGGACAAAGAATCAACGCAAATAGGAAGTACTAATCAAAGAGGCGAGTGGCTTGTTAACGCTTACATTATGTACGATTAGTCATACTTGTATTACGTTGTTGACGAAACTGCATACTGTGTAATGGTGAATCTAGGTATACCACGGATAAGCACTCCTGCTGAACCTCACCTAGCCTACCAACCATTACTGCTGCACGGGCAATCGTGACCGGTAAAACTTTATAAATTATTAGATATTGACGAAAACTGCAACATATTTCGTACAGTGTTTGAGTTTGCTTTTGACGTTTTTATATAATAAATGATATGGCGTCGCTTTGTAGACAATATCAAGCTCTTAATATTCTCTCTAGAAATCTTATCATATAAACGTGAAGGCAGCGCTTGCAAGAAACGTTTTCGTTATGAAAAACCAAAACGTTACTGGTTGGCAAATTGGCAAAAATACAAAATACCATTCGTATCACCTCGACGTCCGTCGTTCCACAATTGAGCGTGTAAGGCAGTTTTGGCCACCAGTATGTGGAACCAGCTGCCCAAGAACAGATCATACCAATAGTTAAGGAAGGTAACTTGCGAGCCTTCTGGCAATATGAGTGTCCATGGGCGGCGGTGTCACATCAGGTGAGCCGTTACATTACATAAAAAAAGTTATTCGTCGTCCGATATTTTATGTCAGTATTCTGGACACATTACGCAGTCAACAATAATTCAAATTAAATTAATCACAAAGAACATGTGCATTTGTTGAATTTTCGCATATTTGTTTAGTAATTGTAAACAATTGGGTAAATTAAGAAAACCTAGTGACATTACAACTTCCCTGGGTTTCGGATGTCAATATCTCTTTCGTGACGATTTGCATAATCGGCAAGTAGGTGGTAGGCACCACCGACTTTTTGGGTTTAAGGCAGTTTGCTCACGATATTTTCCTTCACCCTACAAGTGTTAAATGCGCACATAGGAGGCCATTGATGCAAAGCGGGGATTCAAACCTGTCTTAGGGATGAAAGTCGTTATCCACTTGGCCAACACTGTTATTGAAAAATTTTAATGTAGATCACATTAAAATTTCACTCGAATTCTTGTGTAAATTAGTCCAAATTAGTATTTTTTCTAATTTGTCATTGTTCAGCTGATAGAAAGGTTGAATTAAAGTGTTGGATTTTAGTTTGTTACATTACATAGTATTAATAATAATAATTTTTAAAAATATAAACCCCAAGGTCCTTACTAAACTCCCAACCCGGTGGAAAGAAAAAACCTGGTAGACCGAGGCTACGTTGGTGAGTTGTAGTTGTGAAGGACCTCGAAACGATAGGGGTTCGCAATTGGAATCGGGAATGGATAGATTGCGATGGCGAAGTGTACTTGAGGAGGCTTAGGCCCACAAGGGGCTGTATAACCATTGATGTTGATGATGATGAAAAATTTATAAAAATGAAATTAAAACATATTTTAAATGTTTGGCCCATGTGGCAGGGTACCTTTAACGGTGGCATTTCCTCATTGTATTGCGATACTTCTTCATTGAGGAATGCACCAGTTCTGGATTCAGTAACATAACACTTTCAAGGTTAAATTTAAGGCCAACTTCTAAATATAACTTATAATTAATTGAGTAAATACACCAAGAAAAATCATCTAAACAAATAAAGTATTATTATCCGTGTTATTTACAGAATAAACTCAATTTGTCTGAAAGAGACAAATGCACCAAATCGAATATCGTAAAGAAAAATGTAAAGGTTTACATTTTTTTTTACTGATTTACACAAAACAACGCAGTCGATACCGCCAACTGTAAACTTCGTTTTATAACCTGTGAGCAAATATTACATAATGATAAAAATTATTAACAAAACCCCAAATAATAATTAAAATTATGAAACCTAAGCAGTAATTCATGATAACAAAAACAAATTATTTCTGCGCAGTATTCATACATTACTTGGATTCTTACCTAAATTATCATTAATATTACAAACTCCAACAGCTAAACTCCAGCAGCTTAAAAGTATAAAATGAACAGTTATTTTTATATAGGTAAATAATAATAATAAACAAATAGCAGTGTTGGCCTTGTGGCTTCAGCGTGCGACTCTGATCTCTGAGGTCCTAGGTTCGATCCCCGGCTTTGCGCATTTAACATAGAACGGTGAAGGAAAACATCGTGAGGAAACCGGCTTGTCTTTCCAAAAAGTCGAAAGGGTGCGTCACAGAAGGTGCCTACCTACTTGCCTATTCGATATACAATTTTTTTTAAACAAATAGCTGTTCTGTCAGACATCATATGCACATGTCTACATACAAAAAATATCTAATAATGTAAATCATTCTTGACTCCAGTTGGAAAAAATGTCATCAAAATCTGTCCAGCCTTTTAAGAGTTTAATTACGAACACATGCACAGAAGATTTATTTATATACCCACTGTTTATTTGCTGTATAGATAAATAACCTAGATAACGACTGCAGTGCCTTTTTCCTGGTTGATTAGTAAACCTAAGCCACCCAGGATGCCACACAACACGCATACAAAAAATTCATTCGAATTGGTCCAACCGTTTAAGAGAAGTTCAGCGACATACACACGTACAGTATAATTGTATATATAAAGATAATAAATATGGTTACAAAAAATAATTTATCAAGGTGTCAAGATCCACAAGATTTTTGGAATAAAAACACTTATTTAATTTATCTATCTAAAAACAATTGAATATTTTTAAAGTCCATATTGCTGTGTGTCAAATGCGTAACTATAAAAAAAATAACTAAACTGGTTCAGGGTGTGACTTTTATCCCTGAGATTGTAGGTATGATCTTCGACTTTCTAACACTTAACAATCGCTCAATCGGTGAAGGAATGCATTGTAAGGAAACCGGCTTCCTTTAGATCCAAAAAGTCAACCTATGTCAGGCACAGAAGGCCGACCTACTCGCCTATTAGATTGACAAATAATCATGAAACAGATACAGAAATCTGAGGCCCAGACCTATAAAAGTTGACCGCTAGCTCCATCTAAATATAATAATATGCAAACAATCCGTTACTCATACATATTGTCTTTAATATCGCCTTTTTTAGGAATTAGGTTAAAGTTACCTCACTAAAAATATATTAAACCAAACTTAAAAAGTCATTACATCGTCGTCGCGATGTCCGAAACAAATAACTCGTGAACGCATATTCTTGTGAATTAATGACATCACTGTTAAGAGCTGGCCTAGTGGCTTGAGCGACTTTCAACCCTGAGGTCGTCTGTTCAGATCAAGGTTGTGCTCCAATGGATTTATTCTAACGAGAGGGGGAAATATCGTGAAGAGGCTGTCTTGTAATTAATAATAATATTAATTAATTAATATAATAATTGATAAGTGGTTATTGTATTAGTTTTAGTTGTTTAAATGTAAGTTCTAAAAGGTATTTGTTTGAATTTTTACGGCAAAAACCTTCTCCCTAATTTTCCATTTCTCTTTACATTGACCAACATTCATGCAGTATTTATCCGCTAGTTTTATCATGTATATGCATATCTTTCTAATATGTCAATTTTAGTTTCAAGTCCTTCTTCAATCCCGCACAAAAACTATCCAGCAGAAGCTATGTTTAAATTATCGTGACCACGATCTGGCACAAAGCCAGACGTCCCTACATGGGACTGGTGTTCCATAATCCTACATGCCTGTCACTATATCTTTATTTTTTAATTTTAGGTTTCTATAGTATTATGTTTTTTTGGTACCTCTATAACCGATTAGGCAGATGTGGCCGAGAAGCTAATTGGGGGAATTCCACCCTCCCCTTTCATAAACAAGGACTTTATTTACATAAACTAGTCCGGAAATATCATCATTATATTTTACCTCTTGTGATGTTCGTCTTACTAACATATTCCATAATGCTGTGGTAGAATTTTTCCAGCTGCGACCTGTGGTCGAACAACAGCGAATGTGTTGGACATTGTCGAGCTCCTGATTGCACCTAACTCTTTTGAAAGTAGTTCGAAAATAATGTCTAAAATCCCCGAAGACAGATAAGATTTACGCCATGTGTCTTGACCTGTGACATGTGCCACCTTTGTCTATAGTATATTTAGTAGATTGTGATTTGTCAGTAGTAGATTGTCAGTAGTAGATAGTTTCTCACCTACCCGTGCACTACCCACTCCGTTTCTGTACACATACCACAGTTTTCGGTAACGCATTTCCATCTGTAATATATAAAAAGGCTAAATTCCGAGTCTCTGGACGTATATTATTTTATTGTCCCAATAGCATACTTGTAAGACAAGTTGATAATGCAAATTTACATCGCTATGTCATGATTAACGTATGCGTCAATACGCCATGGCCACTCGGCATGTGCAACCTTTGCATAACAGAGTTCAATGTATACAAAATGTCGACATTTATAAATCCCAGCCAATAATGTGGAAATAAACTGGAACTAAACGTACGTCTTTTTAGTGTTCTTCCGCAACAGATTCGCGAAAAAATTATCCACAATCCGTTGACACAGTATGACCATATTTTTTTTAACGTGTCAATATTTATAAATCCCAGCCAATAAAGTGGACATAAACTAGAACTAAACGTACCTAACATACGTACGATTAATATTTTAATGAATTCGACTGTTGAAGTAAGTAAAAAATAACGAATTAAAATTTGTACGTAATTAATTAATATTCATAAGAAATTTAGAAGGAAACGCCCTTCGTCAGTCATGGTCAACTTGGGTCCATACTTCCATACTGTGTAAACTCTATATAACGAGCGATTTCAAGGAGTATAAATGTCCAGAGGCACTTAACATAGACAGACATAACATTTATTACTAACCAAACACACAAGAAAACAGTAAACAAAAAAAATAACAAAGTGTGACAGATAACTTTTTTTTTCTTTTATACAATAAGGTACGTTTTAAGTGTGTAATGCGTGTGTACGGTAACAGTGAAAAGTCGTGGCTCCGCTAAAGAACAGCTGATGCGCTTGGCAAAGAATAAGGAGAAGAACGACGAGCTGACCAGTAGTGGAGAGGCACTACAAAAAGAAGAATGCGTGTGTGCTGTGGTTGTAATTGGCCGCGTTATGTTTTGGAGGAAGAGCCACAGCGCTGGTCATTCTGCCAGAGACCACAGCAGCGTTGTTGTAGTTGTGTTTAAGAACATAGATCAATAAAAACTAGATTTAGTAATTAACTAGATGTGTTTTATAACTACGACGGAAACTTGATTTTAGTTGAAGATTTTTCACGTCACGTGAGCCTCATGTTCGTGTTCTATATATTATGAAAACAAATATTCTTAGAAAAGACACAAATATCATAGGCCTCCTCCAAGACAGTTTTCACAAAATTTAATACCAGTGAACCGATACAGTATCGCAAAACGAATACGGGTCAGTATAAAATAAACTTAAAATGTTATTAAAACAAGTTCAGGTATGGTATGCAGGTCACACAGCCGTCGCGTGCATCTTGAGACGTACATTTTAACACGATTCATTTAAATACTCTGTGTACTGTCAAACTTTCATTGTGTTTTCATTCTTCCATAGTCCACACATCTTGCACACATGGTGCTAGCGAACTGTGACTCCCGGTGGGGGGTGAAACAATCCCTGCTTTTTTTGGTAATAAATAAAAAAACTATTCAAGATTACATTAAGTTTATATTATTATATTTAATATACGACCTCCAATTCTTTAAGATAGAATACTCCTCCCTCAAAGGCAGGCATTAAAATGGATGTCCATGAAAGACTGCCCTTTTTGGGTGTCCAGTAGGCTTCCTAATAAAAATCCTCAGATTCTTTACATGGCAAGTGATTATCAGCTGATACGTTGTCGTACTAGGTCTACTACTGAGACATTTCCACACAATTCCTCCGCCGTACGAGTGTAGAGAGAAATTGGAAAGCATTGATTCGCAAGCCACGAGGCCTGCATATAACATATACGGGTTTTTTATATTTATTTACATTCCTTTGTAAGACAATAAATAATGGTAACACATCTAAAACCCAAGCGCAACGTCTAACCGATCTATTGTACCGATATTTTAAATGTGGAAATGACGGGACGGGACGGGAGTAACAATAATTACAAATAGATAAATGGAAAAATAAAAAAATAAATTTATCAAAGATATCTGGCGCCTGGTAGGTGACCCCAGAGCTGGTGTTTTCCAGACTCAACGATTAGATATTGCAATACAGCAATGAAATGGTACACTGCCACAGGGATCAAACTAAATTCGTTTTTAAAAATTTAAAAATTTGTTTTAACTTTTTTTTATTGATTTTTATTATTACTATGTAGGTCTTGTGCAAATACTTTATGTTCGTTATGACTGATAAAATTTGCAAAAAAAAATACAAGTAAGATCACTGTATTGCGATACTAATTCGTTGAGGAATGCATCAGCTCTGGGGTCACCTTTAGTACCAGGCGCCAACTTAACTATTTAACCTGTGCATTTGAACCCACGACCCAAGAGTCTCTACTCCAAAGGGAAAAAACAAAGTTGGAGTCAGAAAGAATTCTTCGAATCAAAAACAACCACTTAGCAGACGTTTCGTAGTATTGAATAACATCTAATGACAATAGTGAACTCTAATTAAATTCACATTAAATAAATCTTAGTGGTGCTTGATAATTTCTAGATTTTTCTATCATGTTCCGAGTAGTCTAGCATTTAAACAAGGATAATAATGAAAACTACAATGACTCATATGTAAATAAACGCGTTTTTCCAATATTTACAATAAATTTAAAATAAAACAACGTTGTCCTATAGGTATGTCCTTGGTTGGTTACGTTTTAAGACATTTATCTTTTACTACGAACTTCGTCTCGCCTTAAAATATCATTCAGTATACCTTTTTAGTAGCTACATACACCAACCTTTGCATATTTATGCTACACCATATAGACGCTTTTCCTTCGATTATGACTTCAGTATGTCAAAAACGTCGAATTGGACGGGAGACAGTTCGTGCTACATCTCGAATTAAGCTGGCAACGCACTCGCGAGCCTCCTGGCAATAGATGAGCCAGTTTTTATCTAGTTTTAGTATCCGTTTCATGTCGCAATGAACCAGTTATCACTTTCACTTATCGACATTTACATTAATAACTAATTTATGCATTTTGTCTAGTTGACAGTTGACCTACGTGTTTGACATATAACTGTCGGTTTGTAATGTATCAATAACATTATGTATAGATATTTGAGCATTCAAGAATACTAAGCGAAATTAGCGCGAACGATGACACACGGACTTTAAAATCCATGTGTAAAATAATGAAGATAAAAATGTGTTTATTCATAATAATTAAGCAGGGTTGGGTTCGATCCCCGGCTGTACACTAAGGGAGTTTAACTCTAAGTGCGCTTTTAACATTCGTTCGAACGGTGAAGGAAAACATCGTGAGAAAACCGGCTTGCCTTAGACCCAAAACGTCGATGGCGTGTGTCAGGCACAGGAGGCTATCTCCTACTTGCCTTGCTTGACAAATGATCATGAAACAGATATCTGAGGCCCAAACCAAGATTTATTTTCTTAATTTTATTAATTATTTGTAAGATATGAGAACTCTTCGAAGCAAAAAAACACAGCTCTTTAATAACAAACTAACAGTAAATTCCTTAACAGATTCTTTTGTTTTTAAACACGTGACCTTTATCAGTGTTTCAGACTGTGGGCGATTAGCGAGTTTATTAAGCAGCCATTTATTACAAATGTAGTCCGCATATTGCGTATGCTATGCGCAATGGCGTGCTAATTCTCTACTATATATTGTATACCTCAAGCCCAAAAGAAAAAGTGTTAACGCGACCTTTGAATCGCAATACCGACAAATTTATTTACCGACATTTACACGAGTTTGAATATGCCTTTTAAGGTTCGGAAACCATGACATTCAGGAAAGGACGCCTTATTTACATTTGCTGCACTTCCTTTAATGTATAAAACCCGGGTATACCGCACTATGGTTAATCGACGCGGCGTTTAATTTGAACATTTATTATATAAATTTTAAACCTTTATAAACGTAGTGTTCAGAGTAGATCGGATAAACCAACAGCTGACTTTCATCATCGGACGTAGCCGGTTACGAAATTCCACCTGTATCACCTCGTCGTCCGCCCTTCCACAACGGGGCGTTTTCCAAGGTAGTTTTTGCCGCTACTATCTAAAACCAGCCCACTGAAATATTTCCGGCTTGGACTTAAGGTCTTCCAAGAAAAGAGTGTACCCATTCTTAAAAGGCCGGCAACGCACTTGCGAGCCATGCGGCAATGAAAGTGACTATGGGCAGCGGTATCACTGAGCCAGTTGAGCCTCCCGCCCGTTTGCCTGTTATCTAAAATACAACAACAGAAATACAGCTTAAACAGTTCAACCTGAAGTCCCATAGTTCGATTGAAATTATGTGTTTTTCGTCGACCAAATCTCTAAAACGAAATTTGTATTTTTATCTCTAAAAATATATCGATTTTAATGACGCTTTCGACAAGCTAATAAGAGCGGGATCAAAGGATAAGTTTTAACACAAAATGTTAATGTTGCCATTGCTACTATTACGTTAATCGCGTCGTAGTTAAGCGCGTGCGGCCAAAATTTGCAGTGCGCCTGTGGTCGAACAGGTTTGGAAGAATTTGGGTGATAACAACATCCTATACTCGTTACAGATAACGGTACATTTTAATTAGAACAAATGATTTTTTAAAGCGAATAAAAAATGTAGGTCACATCTGACTTTTTGTTGTGTATGAAGTCAGTCAGTCAGAAGAAGTGACATTCGACGTACTTAAAGTTTTGTTCCCCAGGTGGGGCAGAACGTCCAGTGTAGAACTATCTTGGGCAGCTCTCGTAATTTCACTCCACGTTCTAGCAAACATAGAATATTAAAATTACAATTAGTGTATCAATCTATTGATATAATCACTATAAGATGTTATTACGTATTAACTTAAGACGGTTTCTCAAGTGCTGAATAAACCGACTTGCTTGCTAGATGAATCTCTGAACATACCTTTAGGGGTGTGACGCTGTAGTTACAAAAACTGTAACTGTAATGGGTCCTCAAAACTAAGGACCTATTGGACATTATCGAAAATGAATAATGAACAATTTATCAATGTATAAAAAACTAACGGGACATATTACTACCAGAACTGACGCTTTACAATTTATTAACTAATACGAGGTATATAACTAACGTTAGGTTACATAAAAGACTCGTTTTTTATGTATTATTTATCAATTGTTTTTCTTCAATTTCTTATGTACAAGATCGAGAATTGTGAACAGCAATCTACATTTTAATTCAACTATTTGATATTGTTTTCCTCTATTTGTTAGCAATTATATTTTATTATTGATGCAATGTAAACGTATTTTAAACGCCGATTGCGCTCTTAACATGTCAATTTTATATATTTTCCTGTAATTCCGATATGTAATGTATGAATGTAACTTATGTATTTGTATATAGGTAATTTAAGGGTAATTTGACGCGCTTTACGGTCCAAACAGTTTTTTGGTCTATCAGCCATTTCAGTTTATAGAACCTTTTGGTTGAAGAACTTTGGTTGGTAAGACCTAGTTTTAAGGTAATCACGTTACATCGGATATTTTTGTTTCTCTGCTCGCTTCTATGTTTGATACAGTATTTTTAACTTATTTTCATGCGCATAGATTAAATTTAGTTTGCCTTCAGTAGTCAATCATTACAAATATTCATTTCATTTATAATGACAGCATTGCATTTCTTTCACATCGAAATATATGCATTGTCAGAGATTTGGTTTTGCGTTGCTGTCAAAAATACATTATTGGCGTAACGAACGTGAATAAATCCGGATTATACATATAGGTTATGTCACGATATAACGATTTTACATATTTTAATATATATCTTGCGCATGTTCCATTTATCTAGAATCAAGGCTTTATTTGTTATGCTAAACAGATTACTTAGAAACGAGGTCCAGTTAACATACTCTGTTACCGATTTATTTGGTTTTCCTCGATGGAATTGTCTTTGATTTAGTATAGAGCTATGGAGTCTTGTCTTTGACTAAATACGAGGAAAGTGAATCATAAAATTAAAAAAAAAGGAAAGTGAATATGGCTTAAAGGTCGCGTTACCAGGCCATACAATTAAAAAAAGAAAAGTGAATAAAAGTAATTGTAATATTAATTTATTGTTATTACCTATATTATACAAATTACAGCAGTAAGCCCGTGTGACTCTTTTTTCTAAAGTCTAAGGTTTTACCAAAACCAATGGCCTTTCTGTCTTCGTGCATTTAACACGTGTCATTTGTCTATGAAATATAAATAAGCAAATATGCAATCTAAACCCAAGTCAATTGGTGGAAGATTATTTTGATACAAAATTAACATACCTTATAGGACTCGCGACTCAGTCATTTTTATTTTGCAAGTGTAAATCTGTTGATTAACACTTTATTGTATTCTGTGTACGATAAATAAATAACAAAAAATACGCGCCATTTTTGATTTATGTTAGTAGTCTGGGAAATATAAACATAATCTAAAACTATTTTTTCTTATCCGTGTACGATAAATAAATAACAAAATATTCGCGCCACTTTTTCGTTATGTTAGTAGTTTGGCAAATTTAACTAAATCAAAGGCATTTTTTTTTCCTGTCAGACTTATCGATTATAATTAATGACATTGTGATTGACCGTGAGATAGAAAGCTAATGAAAACTATTTTAGCATGACATGAACTGATAACACCGCCATTTTGTAATAAGAATTTACGTATTTAAAGATTAATTTATTTTCATCACTCCATTATACAATATTAACAATTTTCTTAACCTAAATAGTAATGATAATTAAATGTCTTAACAGAAAACTTAAACAAATTGAAGAATAGTTTGATAGTATAAAAGATTCAAAGTACCAGGAATTGAAGCCAGGGTTCAATTTGGTTAGCCCAAATGGTACAAAGCAGGATCTTGCGTTACCAAAATTTTTTTATACTACTTCTTGAGAAATATTCAATTCTAACAAAATCACGTGTCGTCAAACCAAACACATTTTTAAAGTCGGTATATATCTATTTGTAAATTATTTTCCGTGCAAACTAATTAAAGTATATTTTTATTACAGGAAATGGTTTGAAGAAATCGCCTTAGCGAACAAGCAAGGACGGAAGCCATCCCTCCTCCGCGCTATGACCAAGACATTCTGGCTCAGCTATGCACCTTCCGGCATCATGTTTCTGATACAGGCGCTCATCCTCAAGTAATAAACATACATTGTCATTATCTCTAATAACTGTTTACAATTTCCTGAACATTTGTCGCAAATAATTTCAAGGATACGGTTTATCTAGTGGAAATTGTATGAATAATTTTTTCGTTATGAAACCATGTAGGTTTTATATAATTGTAAATTTCCATTCAAAGTGATGAATGTTTTAATTTTCGAATACATTTAAAAAATAATCTATAATAGGACATTTTTAATAACTTTTTTAATGTAAGATTTTTATATAAATGCCAGCCAGTTATAAGATTAGATTTTAATTTTCGAATGCAATTGAAATAAAAAAAAATGTTATCTGTAATTACTGTAAAAGAGATTTTATATACTTTCTTAGTCATATCTTCGCATATATATTAATAATATCCGGAGCAGTGTTAAGCCAGTGGCTTCAGCATGCGACTCTCATCCATTTGGTCGTAGGTTAGATCCCCGGCTGTGCACCTATAGACTTTTTGTCTATTTGCGCATTTAACTCACTCGAACGGTGAAGGAAAACATCTTGCCATAGACCCAAAAAGTCGACGGCGTGTGTAAGGCACAGGAAGCTGATCGCCTTTTACACCCCCTTCTTGCAATTATCAAGAAACATATACATAAATTTAAAACCTAAAAAGAAAGGCCAATAATATCCAAGTATTAGCCCACATGAAGGGCGAGCAATCCCGCGAAAACATCGGTTTCAATGTCAATTGTAATGAAAGTTCTACTATGTAGGTTTTATAGCAAAACCACAAACATTAACGAACTGGCCACATTTTAAAAGTAAAAATTTCTTCGAACACTTTAATTTTTTTTGTTCTTGATTGCAAGTATTATGATCACTGTAAGGGCACACCAACGCGTTTATGACGTTCAACTTTTCCTTATTCATTACAGTTATCACATAAATTATTTTAAATATAGGGAAATGAATTTCTTTTACAATATTTTATTATATTTCTGAGTCATTTAAGGTTGATGATCCTATAATTACGGCTGGAGTATAATTAACGATGTCATTATCGTATTTATATTGTTACTAACGAGTTTCAAGAGGCTTTTAAGGGGGTGTCTCTCTTAGCAGTAAGAAAACATCGAGGGCGTGTCCAACCAAATGTTGGAACGTTTTTATTAACCTCACCTGGACTTATCATGAGATGACAATTCAGAAGAATATCCCTATAGTAGACTTATGTAATTCTCATGCTTATAAAAACAATAATTTTAAAAAATATAATACACATTTTAGTTAGTTTTTTAAGGAATTTTAAGCAGTGGTTAATGGGTTAACGGATAAAGGATAACACTACTTACACGTTTTCATGACTACCCTCTGATAAACATTATTTTTTAGTATTTGTCGCGTATCACGAAAAAACAAACAAATATATCTTAACCTAAGTTATAGATTTAATGTTGTTTAATATCTTTTTCTATTTTTTAAATCAATTTTAAAAGGTACCAATTTTTCTCGACTACCCCCTGAAATTTTAAAATGATTTTATTTTACACATTATTGGCGCGTATTACGTAAAATATAATATTAAAAATAAAGAAAATTTATAATGGGTTTCTTTAATCTTTCAGACCATTTCAACCGGTGGCATTGAGTATGTTGTTGGCATACTGGGAGCCAGGATCAACTATGACATATGAACAGGCGATATACTGCGCGTCAGCTGTCATCTTTATGTCATTATTCGTCGCATTTCTGAACCATCACGGCACCTACTCCACTCAACAATTCGGAATGAAAGTTCGCATAGCGGCTTGCTCGCTCATTTACAGAAAGGTAAAAGCAGAATAATAATGTATCTATTTTTATGTAGTATATTAGATAAGTACTACCTTATCATAAGGTACAGTACCCACCGAAATAATACCTTTCGGGGTTAATAACCCTATTTTTAAATGGAATATCTTTTGATAATTTTAAGTATATTTTATATCTTATATAACATTAATTAACCATTTATAAATTTACCATAAGTTTTATATATAGACGTCCGTATTGTTTATTTTAATTCTCATTTATTAATTAGTAATCTTACACGCAACATACAATATATAATGAAAGTCTTGAAGGGTGTAGTAGCAACCCAAGTGTGCTCCAAGAACTGGGTTTCTTTGTACCTACGGGATTTGTGCGACGGCGGAGGCATAGATTATCGATATATTTGTTCGCAGAGTGAATTCACAGTAGCGATATTGTGTAAATTATGTGTTTAATATTATATACGTATTTGATGATATTATTTAATGCTTCTCGACAATATCGTATTGGCATAGTCTGTAAGGATAATGTATGTATTTCTTTAATAAATAAAACAAATAAATATTATAAAACAAAACACATAGACAATATAGCCTTAATAGGCAAGAACGCCTCATATGGTCCTCTTATGAAAAGTATTGTGGGGATATGATTAAAAGTTCCTTAGAAATTTGTATAAAAGAAGGTACATTTTTTTCCTTACCTACCCTACTAAATTCTTGATGGGGATTTAGGGAAATATTCATTAGAACTTCGTAGAGATTTAGCTGTAATCAAACTTGGTTTAAGCGTTATTAAAAACGAAACGTAAAGTGCATGCTTGCTGGGAGGATAAGACTGTACGTTCAGGACAATTGTTTATTACCGCTGCCGGAAACATAACCTTTTTGCTGTGCATTCGGCTCACACTATCCAGCGTCAACAAGCTCCCATTCCTCGGTTACTATCGCTGCTCTTTTTGTTTCTCGACTCTTCACAGGAGAGCGACCTAATTGTGAAGCGTATGGGGGTAAAAATGATTTACGATAATTACTGTCAATTTTTTAAATAGCTTAATTATATTTTATTTTAGCTTTATGTTATTTTTGGTTAGAATTTGGCCATGCATGGGCTGTAAATAAATAAAAGAGAACTGTGATTCAACATTAAATTATCGGTTTTTTATTAATTAATTATTATTTTATTCTATAACACTTACACAGTTTTATACAAATTACACTCGCACACATTATTTTTCATATTTTAAAATGGCGTTTTCTATAATTGTGTATGATCAAGTATCGAGCGTCCCAGTCTAAATTATCATTAGAATGTGCCAGAAATCGATGTAAAACGAATATATTTCTTTTAAAAAGGGGCAAAAGGGCAGGAGGCTCACCTAATGTTAAGTGATACCGCTGGCTATAGACACTCACATTGCCAGAAGGCTTGCAAGTGCGTTGCCGGCTTTTTAAGAATTGGTACGCTCTTTCCCTGTAGGACCCTAAGGAAAATTGATTTGGAAATACATGTATTCCACTGGTTCCACGTAGTGGTGGTACGTGGCATAAATTGCCTTAAAAAACCGTCAGTTGTGGAACGACGGACGTCGAGGTGATACGGGTGGAATTTCGTATTCTGCCTTGGCGATGAAACCCAGTTACAGTTATTAATCCGAACAACTCCTTTTCCAGGTGATGCGTATGAGCTCTGGTGCCTTAGCCCAAACAACAGCCGGTCAAGTGGTGAATCTTCTATCAAACGACGTGAACCGCTTCGATTATGCCTTCATATACACACACTTCATCTGGCTTCTGCCATTGCAAGTTGTCCTCGTGTGTTACCTTATTTATCTGAAGATCGGATTTGCTGCAATTGTTGGTGTCATTGGAATCGTATTGCAGACAATTCCTGTTCAATGTATGTATACAACTCAAGTTTTTTCCATATTCCTACCTTTCCCGAAGGGATAGACAGAGAGTTTCCTCTCTCACTTCCACTTTCCATTGCTCGCTATGGGTACTTTTAACTTGTCCCTTCTCTAGTAATCCTGAATTTGGTCCAGGTGTAACAAGCCCTACCCAACTCGGCTTCACCATCCATGGTGCATAGTATATCCTTTTTAAAAGCCGCTTCTCCTTCATCCGTTAATCCAAACCACCTAACCATTTCCTTTCATATGCTTGTCACTACGTCTTTTTAATTTTATATATTGAAATTATCATATAGTATATACAGTTTTGAACGTCAGTAAAAAGTTCTTAACATTTCAATTTACTGCCAGCTCTCAAATCAAGCGCATCGAGAAGATCTAGCAACTCTCTCACTTATTTCGATGGCCAAGAATTTTGGCAAAGTTATGGTTGCCATTACATCCAGCTCCTCATCGTATGAAGCAGTTAATTATTGTAATTAAACCAATTTAGATTTTTGCTAAATTGCTAATAAATTATTACTTAAAGGTATTGAAACTCATGTTTATAAATGTGACGATGATTATCATGCAAGTCAAATAGATATATAGAAATGGTATAACGGTTTTATGCGGTATTTTTATACCAAGCATTACTGCATTAACATACAGAGGAGGTTAATGTTTATGTTACGAGAAAAAGATGGCAAAAGATTTTTTAAATGAAATTTACCACGATCATTAGTTGCAATCCAAGACACAAAATCGGTCGATCTGTTTATTCCAAAGTTAAAAGTATATATATAATGTCATACATTCACGTTCTACTTTTGGTACTTCGAGCCGGACTCTTAGCCACATTTTAGGTGACATTTGTGAAATCATTACCATTTATTTAATAATATTAAGATTTAAACGTTAATATTAACTGTTGAAAATATCTAGTTATGCTTACAAATATTTTTGTATATATTTTCAGCTTACATGAGTAAATTAGCTGCTCATTTGAGAATGAAAACTGCATGCAAAACTGACGAGCGTGTACGAATCATGGACGAAATCATCAACGGAATGCAGGTATATAAAGAAGTGCCTTCTTTAATAAACAGTATTACACGGAATACTGAAATTACGATTTTAACAGATACTGTTTTTGTATATAGAGGCTAAACTCGCAATAGAAAAATAATTGATTTCAATTGCCTTACATTATAGAAGCCACACTGAAATAATGAACTTTAAACAACCATTCGTTTACCTAATGAGATTTTAACTAAGGGTTTAGCGTTATCTATACAAAGCTATCATTTTCCCTGAAAGCGAACCTAGGACATACAAATCAGACGCGAGCTTTGCCTATTAAATCATAAATGATATCAAAATAGCAGTGTTGGCCTGGTTTGAGCGCGAGACTCTGTCCATGCGTCCATGTTGCGTTGTGCACCAACGACTTTTCTTTCAAAGCGCGCATTTAACACTTGCTAGTAGAAGGAAATCAACGGAATCAAATCAAGGAAGGAGAAAATTGGCATGCCCTAGACCTGAAAAGTTGACAGCATGCGTCAGAAAAAAACTAGATACCAAGATCAAAGATTGTAAAGTAAAGAAACATTTATGAATGCATAGCCTTCAAGAAAAGAGTGTACTATTGTCTGAAAGGTCAGCTACACACCTGCTAGCCCCCGGCGTTGCAGGTGCCTGCTCGATTGCCTTCTGCGTAATAAAAAAATGAATGTTTTAGGTCATCAAAATGTACGCGTGGGAGAAACCGTTTGAACAAGTCGTAGCTTTGGCCCGAAAGAACGAGATCAATAGCATCACATCTGCATCATACCTTCGCGGGGTCTACCTCAGCTTCATGGTCTTCACTGAAAGATTAACCCTCTACATAACCCTCCTGTCCTACTCTCTATTCGGTTTCCAAGTTACCGCTGACATCGTAAGTATCACATTCATCGCTTACCACCACTTGACAAAGCTTCGTCGGTGAGTAAAGAGAATATTTCAATAATCTGATTTCCAGGTATTTCCTCTGGCACAATTCTACAATACACTGCAAGGCACTCTATCGATAATTATGTCGAACGCTGTATCGTTCTTGGCAGAGGCGCTGATTTCAGTCCAGCGCCTTGAGGCGTTCATGCTTCTGGGTATGTGAGACCTGGAGATCTCGAATTATATCTGGGTCATGCGCATGAAACGCTAGCTTAATCCTGAAGAGTCCTAATTATTACAGAGACTCTCGTTCTTATCTTTCTTTCTATAGCTTGCACGTTGACTCGCCTTGCATGAGCGGTTGAAGAAAATTTACGCTTATATTAGCTTTTCATACTGTTTACCAATAATTTTAAACCAGCCTCTTATCACAACAACTGCAACTCATTCTGATCACAAGTCAGCAACAGGATGCAGAATTTGATTAGTATTTATTTAAAAAATCAGCTACTGTTGTTGCAAGTGTTGTGTTAATTGGACCGCCAGGGAGTGGAGCTGGAGTATGTTCCTCAGAAGAAGCAGGCATATTCTGTCACACGGTCAATTGTCTAAATGAAATAGTATACTTCACAGTAGATACATAATGACCTTGTGGCTTTCACAGGCTTTCCCGTTGGCTCAAATGTTCAACATCCTTCAAAGTTCAGTAGCTATCATGTTGCCTCAAAGCTTATCAATGTTACTGGAGTCTTATACCTCCATTCGACGAATTGAAGATCTTTTATTATTGGGTACGATTTTGACATTCTAAATTGTTCTGGTTTTGAATCTTGTGAACGTCCACAGATAGATTACAGCTGTCGTGTTACTAATGTCACTGTGATTAACATAGATAATAATGGGTATATTGTATCTGTAATTCTGATGTATGTAGGTGGAGGGATCTATTTATCCTAAACTTTGAATGAAAAATAATTTCCTTTTTAACAATACTGTAATTCTTACCGTACGTATTAACCCTTATAGTGGCTTTGCATGTGATAACTACTAAACATAACATATATCTATGTCAATGACGGCTCCAGGGACCGAGTTAATTTCTCATGCCCACGCAAAACGGTAACTGTCATAATATTAATTAGACCATATTAATCATATGGTGATATTAATAAAAATTGCTTTAACTAACAAATTCTACAGATGTTTAAATGTTTCGAGTTAAACTTATTTTCGTTTATTAACAAATATATTATAATTATTTTTAATTCAACTGACGTAATTACCATATAGGAATAAAAAAACACATCAACATATTGTGTGTATTCGTGTAAATAACAAAACTATTTTAATTAAAAGTTATATATTTATCTTTTTTCCACTTCTATGCAACCTTGACGCTGGCTTTACACATAACACACTAATAACTAGTAATAGCCAATAACCATAGCCATTTAAAAATATACTAAAATCATTTGTACAATAACAGATGAAAGAGAAGACTTACGTAGCGTTGCGGGAGTGGATATCGCGAAACTAGTCCAAAGGGTAGAAAACAAGAAAATTAAAACACTGAGTGAACTGGACTTATGCGCGAACACCTTCAAGAAAATTGACGAAGACGGTATTTATAACCCAGGTACGTTGATAATAGCGCCACCTAGTGACAAACTTGAAAGTTTTACCTCTCTATCGCATTTACCATGGAGAGTGTTCATATGAGTTGTTAGGATTAATACCTGCAGATGAATTTCATCATCGGACGTCAAGGCAGTACACCAAATTATACCCTATAATTTCTTAGGCAGTTTTGCCGCGCACCACTTCTGCCAACTGAAATATTTTCGAACCAATTCAATGTAGGGTTCTGCAAGAACCAGTATAGGGTTATGTGGGACTCGCGATTTCGTGACCCAGAAGGCACCACCAACAATCGCCCCAGGATGCGGTAACAGTCGAGCCTTACATGCTTCCCGACTTGCAATGAGGCGGTTACGTCCGCTACTCCACGCACATCGTTAGAGGATACTTGACACAGCAAGTATCCTGCTCAGACCGGACCGTTGCTTTTAAGAAATAGCTAGGAGATATCTGGTCCACTTCTTGCAGGGATGAACCACCATAGCTTCTTTTGAATGCATGGACCCCTGCTGCCCCACATGGGCACTTCTTAGGTGCCGAGGATTTAGTTAACGCGTAAATATCAAGCACAACCGAGGTGTTAACTTCGATAGGGCTGAGAATAGAATTGGTTATAAGGTAATACTGTGTTTTTATCAGGTTTTGATTGCAATGAGAGGGGACTGAAGTCTCAATCAAGCCTGGTGCCAGCCAATTCGGATATCGGTATACAGATGCATGACGTCTGCGCAAATTGGATTGATGACACTGTTACATTACGAAACATCAATATAAGCATCCCTAAAGGAAAACTCTGTGCCATCATCGGCTCTGTTGGAGCTGGAAAGGTGAGTTTTGTAACTTAGATGTATCTGCATTATGTAAGTCTTCAGAAGTATGATACTAGGACTACCTGTATATGTGATCTGACCTGTATTGACTGCGATACGTTTAGCTCTTTCAAGGAATGTCAAAAAAAAATTATGAAACCTTTTACAATGTACCAAGGAGAGTGTTGAGAGGAGTTGTTCAGACTAATACCGGTAGCTGAGTTTCTGCACTAGACGTTAAGGTAGACTACAAAATACAAAAGTTTTTGTCGCGCAACACTACTATGTGGAACCAGCTGCCCACTGAATAATTTCCGTACCAATTCGACTTAGAGTCCTTCAAGACAACTGCGAGCTAAGTCTTAAAAGGTCGGCAATGCACGTGCGGGATCACTTAACATCAGGTGATCCTCCTGCCCATTTGCCTCCTATTACATAAATACAGATACAGTGAATTGAAACCCAATTCCAAGTACTTAGAAAGTTAGAGTTTATTTTGCTAATACTGTTCTTCTTTCAGAGTTCAATCTTACAATTGCTGCTAAATGAATTACGTTCGACCAGCGGTCGCGTGTTCCTTTGTGGTCCTCTATCATATGCCTGCCAGGAGCCTTGGTTGTTCGTTGCTACCGTCAGACAAAACATTTTGTTTGGACTACCTTACAATGCGAAAAAATATAAAGAGGTACGTAGTTAAGTTTAATGATTGCATATCTTTCTTGTGTTAATGTTTATTTACTAACCAATATATATAATAAGTTTACACACTAATTTATTGCAATAGCCCAAAAATTTAAAATAGAAAATAAAAAAATTTCTTTATGCCTCCCGTATTACTTCCTTTTATTTATTTCTGGTCAGTGTATTCATAAATTTATTCACATTTTTGCAGGTTGTACGAGTGTGTGCTCTTCAGAAAGACTTCCAACAGTTCCCTCACGGAGACCAGACCCTGGTTGGGGAGAGGGGTGCGTCTCTGTCTGGAGGGCAAAGAGCCCGTATCAACTTGGCGAGGGCTGTATATAGACAAGTAATACATGCATATTTCTGCTTAACCTTTTTACTTCCAGGCAATTACATATCAAATTTTCTGTGAATACATATGAAGTCCTTGATGATTGAGGTACTTAGTCCAAAGACCAGGACTCATAAATGAAATCGCCACTTACATTTACGTTATACGCCCACTTAAATTAGCCACTGTGGTGGAACAATGTTCTGTTTCTCCAACCTGAAGCAAGGATCCTTATCGAGTCTAACCACTGACTGACCTGAAGGCTTTTGCGCTAATTTTTATAATGTATCAATCTGAATGTATCTTTATTCAGATTGATAATATTCTTTGCAAATAGACAATTTATTATTATTTATTTAACGTCATTAAAATAAGTTTAATGTATCTACTTGTGGGGGGGAAACTTTTGACAACTTTTCTTTTCTTTTTATATATTAACTATATTTATAATATTGTGATAAATAGTTTACTTTGTTCTTTTGCAAGAAATAAAAAGGCTTTCTTTATAATATAATCTTTATTCACAGGCTGACATCTATCTCCTG
The DNA here is from genome assembly GCF_905147105.1 of Pieris brassicae. NCBI lineage: Eukaryota > Metazoa > Arthropoda > Insecta > Lepidoptera > Pieridae > Pieris > Pieris brassicae. The sequence continues at coordinate 4,856,883 of NC_059677.1, forward strand.
GATGACCCGCTCTCCGCTGTCGACTCACACGTTGGGCGTCAGCTATTTGACGAATGCATTAATGGTTACCTTCGTCACACCACAAGAATTCTGGTCACTCATCAGCTGCACTATCTCAAAGCTGCCGACTACATCGTCATTATGAATAATGTAATTATCAAATACTTGAGCTGGAGTGCTACTTAAGAATATACTTGGCAAATTTATCACAAAATAATATTTAAAGATAGTGACGGAAACGGAAAAATACGTACTTATAAAGTTTTTTGTGATATAGCAAAAATCATTTTGTTTACTAAATTAAATACAAAAATACCGCGTGGTCAGTGGCGTTTTTACGTTCACATGGTGCCGCTAGATGGCGCTTAATCGGGTTTTAAAATATATTAATTTGATTTATCTCTATTGTCAAAGATACAGATGCAGTCTAAAGCTTAAACTATTTAGATTTCCAGCACCACTGGATTATCTTTATATATATATATGTATATAATTCTACTTACCGTGTGTATATCACTGAACTCCTCTTAAATCTGTGGACCGATTTGAACGAATTGTTTTGTAAGCGTTTGGGGTGGCACCATGGATGGTTTTGCTTCACACATCAGCCCGGCAGATGACGCTGCCGTCGGTATCTAAGTTATTTATCTTTACACCAAATAAACAGCTGGTATATATATAAATATTCTGTACATGTGTTCGTAATTAAAATCCTAAACGGCTGGACGGATTTTGATGATGTTTTTGTGCTTAAGTGAAATCGAAAATGATTGATATTACGTTCAGACATTGGTCTGTCAGATCTGTTAATTTATTATAATTACTATCAGTTGAGCAGTGTTAGCCTAGTGGCTTCAGTGTGCGACTCTCATCCCCGGCTGTGCAACAATGGACTTTCTTTCTATGTGCGCATTTAATATTCGCTCGAACGTTAGGGCTAAGACTTGTTTCGGAATTTCAGCCTCAGAGTCCAAACTTAGCGCGAACTCGGCTCTATTAAGTCCAATTAAATAAGGTGTCTTATGACCTGGTGACCATCTCGACTCTGAATTTCTATTCACAGTCGATGTTCGCGATTTTTTCCTATACGAGCGGAGTGTTAGAAAAATGTATTCCAACTATCGTTAAACAAAAATATTTGTTTTTAAGGGATCTATTGATGCAAAGGGAACATACAGTGAGCTTATGCAATCCGGTAAAGATTTCGCCAAATTGCTGTCCTCTGTCCAAGAAGACGATAAGCCGGAAGTGGAGAAGCCTCCACCGATGTCCCGGAGGACTTCGGCCAGGGTAAGTCTTCATTTAATTATTTAACACTTCATAAATTCATTAAAGATTTAAGTTTGCGCCTGGTGATAGGCTTTCCTTAACGAATAAGTATCCCAATACAGCGAGGAAATACTGCCAGCGTTGAAGGTACACGTGGCATAAGGACCAAGCTTTCGAAATTGTTTTGTAAAATTAACTTATTTTTTACTTTAAATTATTTTACGTATCAAATCTCACTTTTTAATTAATATAATATCAGATGTAATATTTTTTTTATATTTTATAATGTTTCCCTTAAGTTATCAACAACAAGACGGCCATCTTTGGCTGAGTCTACCGCTGAAATGCCAGCGCAAGAGATGGAAGAGGAAGAAAGAGAATCTGGTTCGATGGGTTGGCATGTGTATGGGGCCTACCTTCGTGCTGGTGGCAAAACAGGGAGACTCCTCTTCATGGTTATTCTTCTGCTGATAGGCCAATTGTCAGCAACGCTTTGCGACTACTGGGTGACAGTTTGGTAAGAATATTTCTTACTAGTTATAAATAAAATGCAAATTCAGCCCCACATGGAATACTGTTCTCACCTGTGCGCGGGAGCTCCCCAGTACCAGCTTCTTCCACTTGACCGTGTTCAACGAAGAGCGATTCGAATCGTCGACGACCAATCACTTTCAGTGCGGCTTGATGCCTTGGCGTTGCGTAGCGATGTTGGGTCTCTCTGCATCTTCTACCGCATTTACAATGGGGAGAGGTATTAACCTGCAGCTGAGCTGAGTTTCTCTATCGGTCGTCAAGTCGTCGTAAAATACAAAATACCGTTGTTCCACAACTGAGCATTTTCTAAGGCAGTTTTTGCCGCGCACCACCACTATGTGGAACCAGCAGCCCACTGAAGTATTTCCGAAGTAATTAGACTTGGGATCCTTCACGGAAAAATCGTACCAATTCTTGTAAGGCCGGCAACGCACTTGCCTTCTGGCAATGTGAGTAAACATAATCTGAAATAAATAAGGTGTTTATAACAGTGTGGTGAAAATACAAATGATACGACGCCATCTTGTTTAGAGAAGCGTTTTGGCGGTTTCTTGAAATTATGAATGTTTTATTTGAATTTTTAAAGCCTTAACGGAGTTGAAAAACAATATGTATAGTCTAATTATGTATAGTCACAAATTAATAATCTGAATTAGTTTTTAAAACGTATTCAATAGCACTCGTAGTGTTTGGTATTATATTATTCGAGGTATACATGGATGCACAGACTACTATTAATGAGAACTGACATAAGCTTCTACCATAGCTATAAAATAAAGATAGATAAACAAACTTATTATTTTATGGGAAGTTAACAGATAGAAGATGAGATTCAGCGCCTTAATCAATGTCCGAGCCAAGCCTGTACATTTTGCTCACTCATGCTTTCTTAGTTTATAAGCGTGACGTTGCATGTCTTAAACTTGTCAGTCAACGTGAGGGCAGTCACTTGTAGAGCTCTCGAAACGTCAATTTCTGGAAATAATCAAAGTTATACTAATATTATACACAACCGAGACTGCGCCATCTTTATCTTTTTATATATTTTTAGGACAAACGAAGTGACGCGCCAAAAAGAAAGAGAGTCGAACGGCACGGATGATTACAGCACCGTCGTGGTACCACCAAACAGCACCTTCACTTTCACGAGTTATTTTACAGGAATCGAAGCTGAACCAAGTGAGTAATGTTTTTTATTCATATTTTATAGCCGTTAGTTTTTGTGGTTTATTCGGTTTTTGCTAATATTACTAGATGTCCAAATTTAAAACCGTTTATACGTTGTTAATGTAAGGCCGATAGATCTCTGTGACATATAATGACAATGACAGCTGGCACTAGCGCCATTACTGCGGCATAATATATTTATAAGCATACAATTTTTATTATTATTATAGAGGAACGAACATTGATACGTAAGTACCATTTGTTATGTCAATAAGATAACCTTAAAGTATAATATAGTATTAATGTTTTCAAAAACATTCGTAAAACCTTTTTTCTGTTCCGATTACATTATTGTAATTATTAGAAGGATTTACGATTTACTTTCACTATTCTAAACATGAAAGTGAAAAGTGAACTAAACGTCTAAACAACGGTGCGTCAATGGACGTCAAACTAGTAGATGTTAAATGTCATCTGTCAGATTGTAACTAAGTTAAAATCTAATGTAACAACCGAATTTCAAATATCGGATACTCATGTTTTCATGGATTTCATGACATCATCATCGCCAAAGACAATTTTTTCATAGATACACGGTTCTATTCATATTTAAAATCATTTTAACACAATCCGTTCTTCTACTAGAAAAACTGTAGAAATATTTTTTTTTTAATTACAGATTTGGACATCCATGCTTACATCGGACCTTTGGACACCTCACAGTACCTATATATATACACGGCATTGATAATCTGCTGCATCTTCTTCATAACGGCCAGAGCGTTCATGTTCTTCAAAGTGTGCATGACATCATCAAGAAACCTTCATAACGACATGTTCCATTCCATGCTGCGTGGTGTCATGCGGTTCTTTGACACGAATTCATCAGGTATTTTAAATTACACTTCCGCTTCGCTGAAAGCGTTGCCCGCATTATTTACTTTTTTTTTAATTTTATGGCCTGGTAACGAGACCTTTAAGTCATTGTTACTATTACTAAGGCACACATTATAAAATCACTTGGGAGTTAGTACCAAGAATATCCAGTCACTTGCCTCCCTTCACCAAGCATTTATTATTGCCATCAAATAGCAGATCATTCTTTTGTTTTATAGGCATTCTTATTATTGTGTTTCCATTAGTTAAAGCTGTGATGCATTGCTTTAACGTTTTGGTCCTTCGATCCAGATATTCCAAATTTAAAAAATGCTCTATCTATATATTTTCCGTTTTTATGTATCTTAATCAATTTAAATTATTATTCCATTAAGATGCTAAAAATAAATCGGTGACACTGCAACCTTTTTAGGTCTTGGGCTCAGGTTACTGTATCTGTTTCATGATCATTCGTCAATAGGCAAGTAGATGATCAGCCTTTTTGGGTCTATGGCAAGCCGTTTTCCTCACGATGTTTTCCTTCTCCGTTCGAGCGAATGTTAAATGTGCACATAGAATGAAAGTTAAAAGAACCTATGACATCAGGGATGAGAGTCACACGCTAAAGCCACTACGTCAATACTGTTAATATATTTATTTATTTCAGGACGAATCCTCAATCGTTTCTCAAAGGACATCGGTGCTTTAGACGAATTGCTACCACGGTTCCTTTTGGAATGCATTCAAATCTACCTCGTGATGTTCAGCATATTGGCTTTGAATGCTGCTGCACTGGTCTGGACGCTTCTACCAACCACAATCATTCTCCTTCTATTCTATACTATTCTGCAAATATATTTGAAGTCAGCGCAGTCTATTAAGCGACTGGAAGGGACAAGTCAGTAAATTATACCTAATATATGCACTAAAAACGTCCTTTTCACCAAAGAGAAGTAAAAAGACTAACTTTCTTCAAAATTATACTCTTAGTAATGACGATATAATTAATTTAACTAAATATCAGAAATGTATCCATATTTCAAATCACTGTATCGATTTTGATGAAACTAAGACCGCATTAGAACCTCAATTATCACGTTTCTGGAGCTTTAAAACCGTGAAGCTTTTAGTCCAACGGTCAAGACTAGATTGGTAATTTGGGCCATGTTACACGCGTTTGAAGTCAACTCAAATCCTTTATTTCAATTAGGCCTATTAAAAAGACTTTTGTACTTCAAAATTACAAGTAAAATTATTTAAAAAAATACTAGCCTTACCTTAATGTAGTTTCATGGAGAACAACGGGTAAGAACCTCCAAACTTACTCTTAAAATAGTTTTTACAATAATTTCTATACATTGATTTGATTATGTGAATACCATGTACCTAGAACAAAAAAACTACTATACTAATATAAAATAGGTGCGTGGTGTTACATAAAACAAAGCAGCAGATAACTATATTATTATGTACAAATATTGCAACTTTAGATAGAAAATAAATACATACACATAGCACATAGCACATACAGTCAAACTGTGTGTGCTACGTCAAAAAAGGCTAAATTATACTGAAATATCTAAATCAAACACTGGCACATACATACAGGTCCAACTTATAACCTCCTTCTTTGAAGTAGGTTTAAAAATAATCATTTTTTTATTCCGACAATCATGACTCCATATATATATTATTAAAAGGTTCAATCATTGCAAAGACCCATATAAGGGCAATCCAGCTATCGCGCTATTTTATCTATACTCTAATATTTCGTAAGTTTTGCTACTAAAGAAGAGAAAATTTGACGGCAATAGAAAATAAAATGCCACATATTGTCTATGTTTTTCATACAAAAAGGTAAATCTCAATATTCACTCACTCAAGTGGCCTGATACAAAAATATCACGAATTCTTTAGCTGGCATCACTGCCTACTAATTCAAGGTTTAAAAAAAAAGTTTGCTGGCACGTCGCGTTTTTTACTGTTAGTAATGAAAAGGGAGGTTATAAATCGCCGTAAAACTATTTTTAATGTGGTGCACTGCACTAAATAAAATGGATACATTAACAAATCAAATGTATGTATAGACTAAGATGTTCGGACTCGAACTGAAATTGAAAAATGTGCCCAACGAAAATGGTTTGTTATCTGTTACATGTCAAAAAATGATAGCTGTCAGAATTCTACGAATTAAAAATCAGAGTATAGTATATAAAATTCTTGTGTCACTGTGTTTGTAAGAAACTCCTCCGAAATGGCTGGACCGAATTAGACAAAAACTTTTGTTTTAACTTTTATGCTATAGCATACATAAATACCAACAACCCCCTTTCGCCCCTCTACGATCAACCCCTATTTTTTATTTGTTAATTGAAAACTTATGACTTGCACACTGAGGTATATAGAAAAATATCATAGATAACCGTAAAAACTTTTCATTCCGAAAAACCGTGAAAACCGTAAATGTTCTAAAGAGGTAATAAAATCACATTAAGGAGAAACGAAGTTTGCGGGGATATAATAAAATCGTGTTTCTGGGAAAGAATGACCTTAATACTAGCAATAATATTAATAACCAAAAATTGTTAATTTTCTTCACTAATTACAATATATTTCCTTTCAGCTCGTAGTCCTGTATTCTCTCATATGTCAGCCACCCTGAACGGCATCAGTACTATCAGGTCATCAGGCGCTCAACAAAGGCTGATACAAGAATTCGATCGGTTCCAGGTAAGCAAATGAATGCATAGAAGACCATTTATCACGGGTCGAGTATGTTGAAAAGGAAATACCTTTTCAATTAATGAATTAGCGAATGTCCAGTCCAAACACGAAAACAAGAGATCTTCCTGACTGTAAGCAGTGTTATTAAACGCTTAATAAAAATTTCCTGTAGATTTCTCTAGATATTACTTAAACGCCACGTGCTGTGGATTTACATTTTATTTTAGTTTATTTCAATTATTTTCGTAAATCAAAGATGGACGGCCATTTAAAATCCCAGTGCTGCCTACTTGAAGGATTCCCTTCCAAATTTATGACAGCCTAGATCCAAACTAAACCAAATACAAACTCCAAGCATGGCTATAACTGAAATATCAATAAGCTATATAAATATCCACTCGAAGATGTATGCTACTTGAATGTATTTAGATTCATATTTGAAATTACCTCGCATTCTGAGTGTATTACAAAATTTACCGGTTTTTAATAGATCTTTCGGGGTATTTGTAGTTGGTTCTAAAATATTCTGTAGGAGTTGCTATCACTGTTTGAGCCGCGTTTTAAATTTTTGCGTTGCCAACTACATACTCATCTGCGTACAGATACCGGCAAACTTCTTGAGCATTAAACAAGTTAGTGGGGCAAGTGAGCGCGGGACACAAATGTCAACTGATTTACCAATCACGCGATCGACAAGTCACTCTCCCGCCGCCTCGCTTCTGCGCAGGCGAGGATTAACACGTGATCAATCAAGCGTTCAGAAGCTTTTCGTTTCACTGACTTTGACGTATAGTATCACGACTTAACGTATTTAATTAAAACATTTGATATTTTATTTGTACATATTAAATAAGGCTATGATATTAAGTCAGTCAAGAGACAATTAATTAAAAGTCACTTAGTATCCAGTTCTATGAAACACTGAAGCAATTTGGATTATTATTATTATTCTTTCCAGGATATCCACACGTCCACATGGAGTAGTTATCTTGCGAGTGGCGTCACCCTTGGCTTCTGGTTGGATTTCATTTGTGTCATCTATTTGGCCATTGTCATTGTCGCTTTCCTCGTCATTGACAGCAGTAAGTTTAGTTTAGAATAATATAATATTATTATATATACCGGCCTTCACGTGACTGTATTTTTTTAAAATGAATTTAATATCGCCTTTTTTGTAGATATTGATGTCTTCTATAAAACTGTAGTACTAACATCGCTTCGCTCTATCGTCAATAGTTTCCACATATAGATATAGTTTTATGGATATCCAAACCTTTGGTGATATCTTCATTATCGAAGTTTTCATACGGATCTCTTACCTTTTTAGAAATATTCTATAGTCTATGTTCATCAGGGAAAATATAAGATCCTAATTTTGGAGCCTGTTCAATGCTAACAGATAATTCATTCAAAAATTCAAATCTTTCTTCTGCAATATAAATATATACACACTAGGAAAAACAACGCAAATAGTAGTGTCTTTTGTTAACATAGCTTTTACACAATGAAAGAAAACTCTTTTTAATCGGATTGAAACTATGTATTATTATTATAAACTTATAATTATTTACATAATTTTAAAAAATCAAAACAACGCATGTCAAATATGGCAATACCAAAAAAAACAATGACTTGTAAAATTCTTAATTCAAAAGTAATATTAATTTTTTTTTAGTAACAGAGAAAAATATCAAAGAGTTTTTTTTTTCAGAAACCATATTCTCTGGCAACGTGGGTTTGGCTATATCACAAACCCTTATCCTAACCGGAATGCTTCAATTTGGTGTCCGGCAGACTGCTGAAGTCATATCACAGATGACAAGTGTTGAGCGAATTCTACAATACACACATATTGAGAGGGAATCACAATGGGACAAAGGAAGTGAGTTTTTTTTATAATAAATAATCTGTGGAAGGCATTAGACAAATTTAATTAAGAACCAAGATAACTTGCGTTTATTACTTTAAGTTTTATATATAATAAAAAAATACTAAACTATAAACAACTTGTTTACGTCAAAAAGTCATCGCAACGTCGCAATGGCGGTAAAACAACAATCCGTAGCGGATAAATTAATAATTAAAAGGTATAATAACATAGTTGCAGTCTAACACTTATCGAAAAGGTAAAAAAGGAAAATAAAACACAAAAAGCTTAATTTAACATCAAATAATTTAGAGTTTAATTATATTTTCGCTCCAATCCATCGGTTGCTAAGCAACGCGCTTGTCATTATTTGTATATTCTTTGAAATTAACGAATCCTATTTAACGAATAATAAGATTTAGGTTATAAATTAGACAAATATTGTTTTGAAAATATAAAAAATACATATAATAATCCATTTAAAGGTATAAAGATTATGTATATCTTTGAAATGTCACTTCATAATGTCAATACTAAAATATTATTCAAAATATATAATATAGTTCAAATTGTTCTACTCGGAACGAGTGTTTACCGATCTTTTTCTGTATATTTGTGTGGTACAAAAACTTTTTTCAATTTTCAGCTCAAGAAACACCGAAAGACTGGCCATCTCAGGGTCGTATTCAATTTAGAAATTGTTTCATGAAATACACTCCCGAAGATTTGCCAATTCTGAAGAATTTGAATTTGGTTTTAGAGAGCGGTTGGAAGGTATAATCAATTGTTCACTTATTCAAAAGTAAAAATTTAGTGTAACTTTTAGGACTGGGCCTCAGATATAAATAAATAAACAAATTACATAAAGAGCCTTTAAATATATATTCGTATTTTTTTAAGAGGAAAGTGGTTGATCAGCCTGTACCTGACACACGCTGCTGACTTTTAGATTCAAATGCGGGCGGTAAAATTATTTAAATAAATAAATATTTTCTACGAATTGTGACTTTTTTAAAACTGTCCATTCTTAATGAGACAAGGTTCCATCGCATAAGCAGTTCGCTAGTATATTTTGTTACAATATTTATAATCTAACTAAAAACGACTCCTGCGTATTTATAGCCATCTCATTCGCGGAGACTGGCAAAAACCAAAAGACTTGTGCCATGGTCATATAATAAATTATAAACAAAAACGTTTCAGGTGGGCATCGTTGGAAGAACGGGTGCTGGAAAATCTTCTTTGATATCATCTTTATTCCGCCTTGCGATTGTTGAAGGGGAGATTCTAATCGATGACGTGGATACTGGAAACTTAGCTCTACAGGTATTCATACTTAATATTAGATAAAGAAACTTTAAGTATATATTCGTAATAAACTTTCTACAGAGTGTACTATGGTAAGAGTTCTGAAGAGTTGTTTGGGTTAAGCCATATTAACTCAAAATTTCATCTGGACCACCTTGATGGATGGGGGGGGTTTCACTGAGCATTTTCTTTTGCGCACTAGCTAACAGTGGCATCGATGGAGGTCTTTCCTGGTACCTCCAATTTTTTTTTAAAGAGAGCATAAGGATGATATGGCCGGTGACTTAGGCACCAAAATTGGTGTCTATGGGCTGCAATTACTCTTGCCCCTCTAAACAATAAATCCTTTTTTTATAATTTTAAATTTTGGATGGCATTTGTTTGGATATGAAGCAAAGATGCACGAATTATTCAAGTATGACGTAACCCATCTGTCTAATGATTATGACAGGTTCGCTTTTAAACTTGTCTCTGAATCTTGCTTAGTCACTAAATATAGCATGAACATATTCTGTTATATTTGTCATGCAATTTGAACAATAGTTAACAATAAAAGCACTCTTTAAATATTTTAATAAAATTAAAATTTTGAGAGAAACACGTAGAAAAGTTGTTCTCTCTTGAAGTTGTCTATCGTAAAATTCGGAACCGCTCCTCCCGTCCATAGCGGACAAATGGGGATGTTGGGTTTTAGTGGTTAGGGTTCCATTGAACCACACGGACCGACCCCCACACTCCCCGCGTAACTTTTAAAAGTTTCCCCGGCGTGGGGGTCTGTAAATTGATTTCCCAACAATACAAAAAAATTGTGAAATTCGGAGACAAAATATGTTTCATCTCAAAATCTATTCTAATATTTTCACTGTCAAAACTTATAAAAGGGAAATATTTATGAACCATTTGGTACATTAATGTTTTCCTTTTATGAATCATAGATGAAAAGTGGGAGCGCGTTTTACACCTTGCTGTAAACCAATCTAAAAAAAAACTTATATTTGTTATTATTAATTGTTATAGGAGCTGCGATCTAAAATTTCTATCATTCCTCAAGAACCTGTTCTGTTTTCTGCAACGATTCGATACAACTTGGATCCATTTGATTGTTATGACGATGAGCATTTATGGCGGGCTTTGGAAGCTGTAAGTTTTAATCTGTCTTAGATATACGCACATTAAATAGTGAACGTAAAACGTAAGAAGTATCTGGAATATTGCAATCTAATAGTAGTCGTGTAGTAAACTGTACAAACTTAATTTGATACAATGTCCAGTTACAAATCTTAGAATCACCTATTTCTCCTCACTGTCAATAATTGAGAATAATCTTACATATAATATATAATCAGCAGACTACATTTAAAAAAAAATTAAATAGGGTGTGAATAAACCCGGCATCAATCCGAAAAAAGGCAATCCGGCTTATGAACACACTTTACGCAGAGTTGAAGATACCTCTGAGACCTAACATGTTAACTCATTACACTCACTCATTCGCTCACACGCTCCCACACTCACACTCAATCACTCACGCGTTTAATGCGTACGTGATGCTTTTGAAAAAACATGGGAGAAAATATTGCAAACAGTTAAAAAAATCAAACTTGCAACTGCAAAAACAAAAAAAAATGTTATTTAATTAATTATTGACTTTGTTATAGAATCTGTGAACCCGGACACAGGTATTTTTTTACATGAAAGGGTTCCCAAATCTTACGCATAATGAATTGTTTTTAATGAATAAATATTCCCCTTTTATGAATCTTAGGTGAAAAGTTGGACCACAAATTGCACCATGCTGTACACCAATATAAAATTTATCATAACAGTAACAGTATTCGTGTAGTATACTGTATCAATTTTATATGTTCTTTTTTAATTAATACGATTGAGAAAATGTATAAATACAATTTATCAATGACATTATTACAATAACAAATATATCATTAACAATTTAAGGTTGACCTGAAAGCTGCAATTCCATCATTGGACTTCAAAGTGTCAGAAGGTGGATCTAACTTCTCACTCGGTCAGAGACAATTGGTTTGCCTCGCGCGAGCCATTTTGCGAGGGAACAGAATCCTCGTACTCGACGAGGCTACAGCTAATGTTGATCCAAAGTAAGTTAGATCCTGCGACTTAGAGTATTCAAGAAAAGAGCGTATCAATTCTTAAAAAGACGGCACGTGCGAGCCCTGTGGCTTTCACATAACATCTGGTGAGCCTTGCCCACCTGTAAAAAAAGTTTATAGTTACTTGTTTGTATTTAAAACAATTCAAATTAAATTTTTTTTTCGTTGCAAAAAAACCTTAACACTGAGAAATAAGGCCCATAATTCATAAAAATTGAATTTAGTGGGACAGCACCCTTGCTGTATAACTTCTAATGGTGACAGTGATACCGATTCTGGATTGTGTCCTGATGTCCTCTATGTCCGTAGCGCTGTCGAGATCGCAAGGAATAGAAACTAATTATTCAAATCTTTGATAGTATCGCTGTTAGAAGGTTTTTTGTTTACTCCCCATAGTGCTCAAGGCCTATTTTCCATCTCATATTTTCTTATAAATAAAATATACAAATCGTTCATTTACAACGAAGGTTTCAGCACTTTAATTATAAAAAGTATCGCACATATAAAATTTGGCCTCTAAATGTCATATTAATTGTCATGATGTCATAATAAGAACTGTTAAGTTATTTATAGTTGTTATCAAAACTTCTTACTAAAAAGATAGTTGTGTATAATAAAATCATATTTCATTTGTGTTGCGCGAGTCCCCGGCTAAATCGGTAATAATATTTACAATATTCATGCCGGGCCAGACCGACTCCATCTTGTTTGCCTCCTTTACAGATTTTCGCCTCGTTGTTAGAAGTTTAAATGTATCGTATGCCTTTTTTGTCTGGTTAAGGAACATTCTTAAAACTATTTTAAACTAAAATTATGTAATGCGCCATCTATTGGCGTAGTAACCACTCAAATGACTTCACTTCAATTTGTAATTTTGACATTAATAGCGAATTCCACCTCAGAACCAAGCCACAACAACATTAACGTAAAACTTTTTTTTAGAACCGATGAATTCATACAGAAGACGATTAGGAAAAAGTTCGCAGACTGCACAGTATTAACCGTCGCTCATCGGCTTAATACCATAATGGACTCCGATCGCGTCATGGTGATGGACGCAGGACGACTTGTTGAATTTGACTATCCATACAAACTATTGTGCAACCCCGAAGGGCATTTTACGAAAATGGTTAAAGAAACCAGTGACAAAATGTCCGCTCAATTATTCGAAATTGCAAAGAACACATTCCTAAACAGTGGTGGTGTTATAGAATAGGTACTTATTCTAGAATGTTAACTGCATATTGTTGCCATGTTTAGTATGAGTTGATAGAAAAATCCTATTATTTTTGATGTTTTTATAACCTCGAATCCTTCAGTTTAATGCCAAAAAGTAAAGAGTTTAAAAAGAAAAACATGGCGTTTGGTGTTTCGCGCGCTTTTTGTTAATTCACTATTTATTATTTGTTTGGATTTAGAGACATTTTTCTCTGTACTACGTTTTTACATTTTCAATTTTATTTAAATGTCTCGAATTCTTAATCAATTAAATTTGCGTCTCGGCAAATTATTGTATTATCTTATAATATTAATCAATATAATTTCCTTAATATGTAATCTTCATTAACTACATATACACTAGACAAGTGACACCATGTTTTTCAAGATTTTTGAAAACTTTTATGTAAATTGTCAACTCATACTAGACTATAGAATAGGATAATTTTATGACGTTGTACAGTTTGCTTGAACATAGATTAAGTACATAGCGTTAGAAGAATATAAAGATCTATGGCCCGTATTCTAATTCGTATCTCAAGTCACAATATTATCTCGGTCATTGTCTTCATGTTAAAAAAGGGCAGCTAGATTGTTTAGATTTAAGTTTAATCAACGTCCTAGATTACGGGCTAAGCCCGTATCCAAAGCGGTTTTCAAAGTTTAAATAGATTCTATAAATAATATAGATAAAAAACATCTTCATCCATATCTTGTTTAATATACACCACATTATCTTTACACAATCTTTCCTTTTTGAAAAGATATTTTCTTAATTTCAAATACCAGATACATAGTAGTAATCAAAAACCTGTTATTAATAACACTTTTTCTACATATGAAAAGAATAACAACTTAGAAAACTTAAACGAAAAATTTACATGTATTTTATTCTCAATGGGCGTGACGCGATCATTTTTAAAACGGTATGAAAAAATGTGTTAATTGTCAAACGACAATTTCTCTACTAATATACTGATATTTTTTAGATTTTATACGCAACCTAAGATTCATAGACAAGCCTGAAAGTCGATTTACTCTTTTATTGATCTGTGACAGTTCAAACTTGATACTTGAAAATTCTTTGGAAACGGGCTAATATTGTGATTAATGATTAAGATAAGTCTCATAGAAGAAATCGAAAATAAATTGTGTTGTATATACTAAGCGGCTTTTTAAAATAGATAGTTATTATAATTATGTATTAAGAAATTAGGAATCCCGCATTTTTATCCAAACGACTGGAAACAATTTCGATCCATTGTGGATGTAAGCGGGGCGTTGAAGTATTAAACTAATTATTGTAAGCGACCAACAATGTTTTTTATTTATTATCTATTATAATAATAACTTAATAATTATAATATCTAGAGAATGATTGCCATAGAGAACTCATGAATAAATTTTAATCTTTATAAATTTGTGTTTTTATTTGTGTCGGTATTTTTATGACATCTACATTTTACAAATAATGGGCTAATTAGGGTACAATTAATGTGATGACATCATACACAGTTTTCTAACCCCCAAATATATTTACAACAGTCAAGAATGCTTCCTGTTTGTCGGGTTTTGACGGGATGCTTTCAATAATAATAATTAAGCCTAATTTATTCCTTGAAACATTCATCCGTATTTACAAAAGATATACACACGTTTTATACAGAAAAAAATATATATTTTTTCAACGACCTCTTATAGAGTGGTGGTCTAGTGGCTTCGGCGTGCGACTCTAATCCCTGAGGTCGTAGGTTCGATCCCCTGCAGTGCACCATGGGGAAACATTATGGACAATAAAAAATATGAACAACTTGCGCCTGGTACAAACGAAAGCATGAAGTTTTGGAAGTCATTCCCTCGATGACTATTGTAATAAAAACGGTTCTAATATCAATGTATAAAACTTCACAAGCACTCGAAAGCACAATAACTAAATCAAACTTTTAAACTCAGTAATTTTAACAAAAATAATATTGAATTAAAATATAACCTGCGGGGATTTTTTGAACATTCAACCACTTAATCATTAAATTTTTTATAGATATAGTTTATAGATCTGTGTACACTAACCATGGCTAGACCGTTAAAACGATCTTCTGCCATGATGCTTCTTAGCCGTGTTTTAGTCTTCTGAGGCTGCTAAAGAATTGCTCGACTGTACAGGTCGTGCATTGTTTCGGGAAATAAGTAATTTGTTTATTTTAGGACATCAACAACTGTAAGATTTGTTAGATTAAGCCTATCAGGCCAGATTTGCTGCCAAAGATCGATTTTATTATTTCTGTTCGATTAATCAATAATAAAACATGCAATAGATTTGTGAATCTATTATCTAGTGTGTTTCATATTTTCATCTGCATCTGCGCCGGGTGTAACTTAGATAGGGCGAATGATGGCGCTTTTTCTTCAGCAAAACGTACTTCAGTTCAGTAATTGAATCCAAGAATGGTATTACTAAAGACCTCTTTCAGTATTCTGAAGGGCTTTTTTCTGGATGATTGCTTCTATAACGCTGTTTTACCGTAATAGGCGGCATTGATATAATGTCCTCCTTCTAGAACCTTTTTTAAGTCTTGGCCTCAGATTTCTGTATCTGTTTCATGATCGTTTGTGAATTGAATAGGCAAGTAGGTGACCAGCCTTCTGTGCCTGACGCACGCCGTCGACTTTTTTGGGTCTAAGGCAAGCGGGTTTCCTCACGATGTTTTCCTTCACCGTTCGAGCTAATGATAAATGCGCACATAGAAAGAAAATCCATTGGTACACAGCCGGAGATCGAACCCTGAAGCCACTAGGCCAAAATTGCTCTAAGTAGCTTCCCTATAATTTCGTCTATCACTTTTTCCGCATTTTTCCGGTGGTTTTTATTTCGAACTAAAATCCTTTTACCGTGGTCGAGGCTTTGACCACGTCCAAAGCTACAGATGGAGTACGTTGACAACGGTAAAGCCAAATATTTGGCTACCAACATAATCCCGAGAGTGAAAGAAATTTTGGAAGTAGCCGCATGCAGTTGAAAGGCACTTTTCCGAGTTGCACTATTTCCTTCCTGAGATAATGTTTGTAAGGCTTCCAGAATTACTGAAAGATTTTCTTTAAAAACTCTGATGGTCTGGAAATATTAGGTATCAACTTCCTCCTCAGTTCAGTGCCAGAAATATCTGCTGTTTCTTCGACTAGCACACAGTTCACTGTTTTCATAATATCAGCCTAAATAACGCTTCCACAAATACCAATAACTTCATTTTGAATATACACTGAACGGTACCTTGCATTCTTTTTCTCTTGCTCAATATGTTACTTTAAAATCAAATATCCTGCGTCAATTAATCCGTCAATATAAATCCTCGAGAATACTTTCACCATAATGTGCTCAGTGCTAAGTCATGTGACCCAAAAAACGTAATGCAGGAAATAATAGATTTTATAATTTTGCAATTTTCATCAATAATTCCCTGGGAACATTTGTTCAGTAGCAAATCGACAGGCACACCGAGAAAAGATTTAGCTGTCATCAATGCCTCCTTATGGAAGTGGGTTTCAGTTTCTACAATATACATTAAACCTTGTGAATTCATTTACGTTTTGTCATGTGAAGTGGCGGATTTATTAATAAAGGTAAGGAAGTCAATTGCTCGCACTTTGGTCGCTTTGCGGCTTGCTACATTTGATCTCCGGGGGGGGCAACTGCCTCCACCTGCCACCTCACCCCTAGTGACGCCCTAGTTAAAAGGTATTGCTTGCACGAGCGGCGCTTCGCTAACCAAGTTGGTGTGTACGGTACATCCATATATATATATGCAGATTATGTATGTGATTACGACCCGTAAGTTTCCCTAAATAAGTAAACTGACATAGCAAGGTCTCTTCTGAAGCGTAGCTGGTCATAGCCCACCATACCGAGAACAAACAGGGCCGGGTTTATAAGTGGATACAAAGGATACACTACAAACAGTCTCTTGTGATTATTTTTTATACTCGCTCTAAATTTTGAAACTTTCTGTAGCCTACATTTTATGGGTACGAATAGTAATATGACGTCTTGAAACGCGCTAGAGATGTTATACTAACCGCTAACCATATATATTTTTATATAACTTCTCGATCTTAGCTACTGGAGCCTTTGTCCAATGGGATTATCCCTGTACGGTTCCTGTCATAACGAGATGGTTTTAATAATATTTCATTATTATCTAACAGATACCACATATGTACCCAGTCCATATAAGTTCTATTGCAAATGAAAATGTATTTTAAAATGTTTCTATTTATACGTTCTAAAACAATGTGTATGCCTAAAAAAATACAAGAAAATACGATATCATAAATTGAAAACACATACACATAAGTAATCTATCAAAGGAGGAAATTAAAAAAAAACAAACCCAATAAAAAAAATAAAAACATGAATGGAGTGACGTGTCGATCGCGTGATTGGTAAATCAGTTGACGTTTGTGTCCCGCGCTGTGTACGAAGCGCAAACTTTTCCCCACTCCCTTGTTCTTTGGTCAAGAAGTTTGCCGGTATCTGTAACTCTAGGATTACAAAGAAAGGATTTTTTTTTCAGAAGTTTAGCGTGAAAGTTAAGTTAAATATTTTATACAAATAAACTAGATCATTTAAGGCCGTAGTAAACATCGGAGTATTAGAGTAACTAACTTGAAATACTGCAAACGAGCCTCGTACGTTTGCAATACACCACGCAAGTGTATCTACACTGACAAACATCTGATTGCAAAGCTAAGAAAAGAGCTTTCTAAGAAAACGTTTTTGAATTGTTTCAATAGTATTTACATGCATTTTGAAATGTGGTGACCAGTTTTACAGTAGCATACTCTAAAATACTACGCACGAGTGATTTGTAATTTGTAAGGGTAACTGTACTTTGAATGCTAGTAAAGGATAAAGAGGACCTTAATGGACTAATGTAATTTTATTAAAATGCATATCTAAATATTTATTAAAGTCAGTCACTCACTCAGCAAATAATAAACAAATATTGTATTCGAAATGGCCACCTTTGGCCATACAGGCCTTTAGGTGGCCATCCGTTTAGCCACGTATCTATGGATTCACACACTGTGTCCAAGGGAAATTTCGCAACTGCTAGTTCCAAAGATTTTTTAAGAAACTCAATTTTGCCGTGTCCTTTAGAGAAGGCCATGTCCTTGAAAACTGCTAATAATTTGAAGTCTAAAGGGTTGAGATCTGGGCTAGATGGGGGCCAGTGCTCAGCTCTCATAACGTCCCGGTAGTTGGGTAGTTCGTGCCTTGTGACCTGGTGCAGAACCCTGCTGGAAAGTCCACGGTATATTTTTAAAAAGTATATTGCTGAGAGGTTTCACAACATGACCCAAGACTTTATCATGATACACTTTGGCTGAAGTTTTCACACCTTTTTCACAAAAATGCAGTTTTGTAAGACACATCCCACGAAATCATCACTGACGCAGGATCTTCAGAACTGTGAGCAGCTTCTTTAGATCTGTGAGCATATACTTTATGATTTTGCTTATTGCAGTGTTCTTCTATCGTAAAAGAGGACATTACGAGGCTTACACCCGTGTATCGCGACATCTTCTGTCGTTTTGATTGATCCACTCTCGTTAATTGTAAAGATTCAGACATGTCCTGTATATCAACGATAAGCACCAAACTTCAGGTCTTGTTTTATAATACGCGACAGAGTCCTAGCGGGAATATTCAATTCTCGCGATAATTTTTTTTTGCTTCCTTATGGGGTTTCGGCGAATTCTGGCTTTAACAGCATTAACAGCCTTATAACTAATAACAGCACGCGGCTGCCCCGATTTTTTATGCTCTGCGACAGACCAAGTGTGTTGTGTCTGAACCTACGGCTGATACCTAGCTTTTGAAGTGTCTGGAATATGACTGACGGCTCTATACCCCGTTTGTGCAAGGCGATCACTGCAATCCTAACACCCCATTCCATATTGTAATTTGAAAGTTTAATACTAATAAGATCATTTATTTGCTAATTTTTTTACAATTAGATTAATTATAAAAATTCGCACAATTAGCCATATCATATAGATGTCATATTATTTTTTATAATGTCAAGTTATTTAGAACTGTTGTCAAAACTTATGGTCTAAATGCTCTGCCTATAAAGGCACCTTGCATTAAAAAAAATTCAAGGGGAAGGTGAACACGGCAGTGATCTATGACTTCTAGGAAGGTGATTGAATAGTTTGATAGCTAGACAATTTTTGTATACATCGTGGTGCAGCATGCAGGCACCTACAGACGTGTTGGATCCATGCGAATATATGTACAAATGTTTTGAACAATTCTTGATGCTTTTTACAGTCAGCATCAAGTATATAATATAAACTAATATACGTGTTCCAAATAATTAAAAAGTTGTAAAAAATAAGTGTTTATGTAACAGTATTTATAGCCAGACTAGTTATATACAAATCCAAAACAGATTACATTGATAAACAAAATATAGAATATTATTTTCACTCTATATTTACCACACAATATTTTAATGCAGTAAAGAAACTGGCTAAACCCAAACATTCGACGGCGTGTGTCAGGCTCATATGGCTGATCACCTACTTGCCTATTAGATTGACAAATTATCATGATACAGATACAGAAATCTGAGGCCCACTGTTTTCTTTTTAAATTAATACTATAAAATAAAATGCTATAATTCTTAGTAAAATTGCTAACGAGAGTATCTGGCTAGCTGGATATACTAGATATATAGAGTTGTATTCTGTTGGAAAGCACTCTTGCGGTAGCGAATCGGTCACTGGCCTTCCACCAGCGGATCTCACCAGCGTTTTGAGAAGTCGCATATACCGTACTAAGAGCGCAGATTACTTAGTTGACTAGGGATAGGGTAGGGAAGAAGATATTTTGAAGAAAAACAAAATGGATATACAAGAAATTAATACGTTAATACAAAGTCAGCAGTTAAGCCGAGTGACGGTACAGAAATAGAACGGCTATTCAACAACCTATAGAAGGATCAAGTTCTCGAAAATGGGATTTATATACTATCAACTAAAGGAAGACTATTAAATTACGAAGAACAGGATATTCGCACATAATAGTAAATAGGAAAAATGTATTAATCGCCATAAAGCAAAAGTACAATGAACCGAAATATAAACATTGTTGGTATTATGACATCGATGGACATATGATTAACGCCAATCGACAAAATTATGTTGTTTACTATAAAAATATTTGTCAACGCTGCAAATTCCACGTCCATATACATGTCAACGACCTGGTCATAATGCATTACTTCATGTATGATCAATCAAATAAAACTATCGTTAAAAACTCGATCACAAATATACATACAAAATTATCAACAATGCGAATGTTTCTGGCACTTCAAAATATACAATTAAAACCGTACTGTTAGCTGTGCATACCATAGCTGTGTATGGTAAAGACAACTTCATACGACAGATGACACATGGCATACAGAGAAACAAAAATCTGTGCTGAGATTTAAGGAAACGGTGACGAAAAACCGAAGAAGTTCAGTTACAGTATAGAAATAATTTTCAAGACCAAGACGATTCTGTGATAACAGATTACTTGTATCACTATTGTACCTACTACTAAAAATACCAAAAAAAACGTAAATAAAGACCTATAAGACACGACAAAACTTAGTTGGATTACTACAAATAGGTTACAAATACAATACAAAAAACTACTAATACATTTATAAGACGACGACTTGGGCGACAGCCGCCAGAAAACTACAACACGACAAATCCAAATGGATAAACTAAACTAAAGACAGTTTTGGAATGGAGCAAAGACAATATTGGCACCATTCATATACACAGACATGGGCGATTAGTGCATTGCTAAGAAATATGAAGATAAAATGAATTACTGAGAAAGTAGAAGAAATTCAAGACCATATACTGCACTTATACTTCAAGACGTATTAACGTAAAAAAATATATATATATACATATTTAAAGACTTCTACAAACATATATTAGTAGGTATTTATTGTCACCTATTCACACTTTATAATAAGCCTATGCAGAAAGTAAAATTATGTTTACGCAACATATTTAGACACATAAATACATTATTTATTATTTACAAACATATAGCAGAGCCATTACTTAATTTTAACACCAAACGCCTTCTTCGTGTACCATAGCAAAATAATTTAACGATTAAGTGTTAAAGTTAGTTAAAAAACGTTTTATGACGCAGGGGGAAAAACGCACTTAATAAATAATTGCATTGTTCAGCACATTCCAAAATACGCGAACTATTTTAAAATGTTTTCATTTTGGTTTTTACTTGAATGTTACTATTTTTAAGATGCTTTAGTAACGTTAGTAAAATTAATTATTTAATAATAACGGATAACAGACAGCGACATGAAGACGGTTGAAGAAGCGGAACCAACGCAACAGACGGGTCTACGGTCATCGAACACGAGTGAAAATTTCAACAAAGGCCACAAGCTGCTACCACAACGCACCGCAACGCGCGTCTACGAGACGCTGCAGCTGTACCAACCTTTGCAGACTTTGTAAGGCGCCAGTATATTCAGATTTCATTTGAACATTGACCAACTGCTGCAATTTGCAACCAATTTTATTCGAATATTGATCAATTGCTGACACGACTCACGTGTGTTCCAAAATGTTAATAGGTAAAGGTGCGCAACACACCAACATATGTATACAATGTACACAAAAATAATATCATGTATGTGTGAATAGGTGTAAGTAGTATTTAAGATATTGTCTTTGAACCATACATCAGAATTGATTATTGCTCTGTCGTATTAATTTCTCGCTTCCTCTCAAAGTTACGAAGACTACTTCAAGCCCTTAATTACCGTGATACTACTGACATACAATACATATAAAGATTAAACACACATTTCACAGTCCACTAGCAAGCAAGCTGTACATCTTATGGCTAAATTACACGGGGGCAAGAATGGCGCACATTGTGGCAATACGGTTCCGCCATGGCAACAGCTTGAGTCCTGTAGCAGCCTTGCGCAGCTTGTATCCGAGCACAATGGATTCCATGCCACATTTTTCGTGCGTTAAAACAGTTTGTAGGTTATGTTTTTTTGTATTTGTTTTTTAAAGTTATAACTATCGGTCATGGAGTATTGTCATTTATTTATTTCGTAATCCTACAGCTAACATAAATTATATATACAAACCAACAGATACACCGAAAATATAGCCAGAGAAGGAATACATAATACATTCAACTAAAGGTTCAAAAATTATCAAAAGGAAACAAACCTTATTCAATACATTTAACTAAGTTTAATTTATGTGTTATGTGTAGAAGTGAGGGCAAGTTCATCAAGGTGTGTATGTGGGGTATGCTAATGATGCAGGTGATTTTGCACTATCGATATTCTTAACCATATCCCGCGATAGGTTAAACAAGTCAAGGCTTAAATATGGGTCGTAGCATGTCCGGGCTGCGCGATACAAAACTGAGTTTTTTGTATAACGAACATGAAACAAAGCACGAGTACGAGTCTGGTAGACAGGTACAAGGAAGGGCAACTTTTCTAGAAGGGAGCTGCAATTAATTTTATTTGAGATGATGTCATTGAGGAACTCCAGAGCTTATACGAGATGAACTTAGATGTCACTTCAAGCTGTACCAATCGCAACCGCCTGTCTACAATACTGTTTATATCTCAAATTAATAAAGTTTATTGCTCAAGTTAATAAAGTTTACTGCTCAAGTTAATAAAGTTTATATCTCAAGTTAGTAAAGTTTATTGCTCAATTTAATAAAGTGTATTGCTCAAGTTAATAAAGTTTATATCTCAAGTTAATAAAGTATATTGCTCGAGTTGATAAAGTTTATATAATAAATAATTATGTCAGGAATGTCGCTAGTATTATTTGTCGTAAAATTAAGTTTTACACAAGCTTATACACGTATCGGAAATGTTAATGCTAAAAAACCGTTTAACAAATTCTGAATACTCCAATAAGTATAACTGGTTTTTATTCAAAATAGAAATAAGATTCTACAACCAAGACAAAATACATAAACACACCTTATGACATCAGAAGAAACAGAAAGTGTGTTAAAAGTCGCAGAATGAAAAGTACAGCTTGAAAGAATTTTATGACAAGTTTGAATAATATTCTATTGTTATTATTATAAGTATTTTCTTCTCTTCAGTACTTACCTCAGACAAATAGCAAGTCTTTCTTTAGTTTTAAGTGCTTTTTTAGTTCGGGAAATATAGCGTCTTTCTTGTATATGTCCTTTTTAATAAAAACGTGTAAATCAAATTGTGTTTTAGTAACCTGATGTGATATTTACCATATGTACTTCTTTTTTTATTTATTCCATGTGCCCAGTAACGCTAGTCATTATTTTTTTTTGAGTCGTTTAATTATCAGACATGTACCAAAAATTTGCATCATATCTCCATCTGACTCGTTATATTAAATCAGCTAATTAAATTCTGAATGTACAACCGTGTCGCGTGTTGGTAATATGCATGATGCACATCGTTTGTAGACACGTGTGTTTTCGCCTTTAGTCTGGCCATCAATACTGTTTCAATTAAAAATAAACAAAATATTACATTTGAATTTGGAATCTGTCATTTTTATATGATTGTTTATTGGTTTTCTCATTTTGGCGCCAATACATTGTACAATATTTTGCGATGTAAAGATGGATGTAGTGATAAAGAGAACCGAATCGCTGTGATTGCATTACACAAAGTATGTATGGAGCCAAATGCAATTTTTTAAAACTCTATACGCTTGGTATTAGTAAGATATTTGTGTACCGGACTATTAATAGTAGTGTCCGTACGAAAAAGGTGGTCAAAGTAGTATAAGGGAAAGAATTCGAAGAAATCTCTCTTCTTATCTCGGGAGATGAAGGTAACACAAAGAACCATGTCGCGTATTTTAAAAGATGACTTAGGACCAGTAGAGACGTAGTAGTCATTTCTTAACTGATATTTCAAAAAAGAATAGGATGTAGTATTGTCTTTGGTTAACATAGCTTTTACACATTGAAAGAAAACAATATTTTAACCGGATTAAAGCTATTTGTATTATTATATACTAAATTTCGTCGCAAGAATAGGGTGGTAAAACCGAAACAACTACTGAAGCGGTACGCAATAGGGTCACACAAAAGTTTTGTTTACAGATGAGAAATTTTAACAAACCATATGCGTATGCTCAAAGCTCTAAGGAAGCTTCTCGACTATAGAGCTATCGACAGAGTGCAAAGTGGGCTTCATCCGACTTCAGTAATGGTTTGGTGGGGTGGGATGGAGTGACTGAGCCATACTTTTATAAAAAAAGGTATCATAACATCGGCACATGTGTATCAAGATACCAATGTTACTTGCAATATTTTTTGTTTTCTTTGTTTCAATATTTATGGCAAGACTTTTGATCATAAAAAGGATTGTTTTTTTGAAGTAAAAAACGTTAGTTTAGGTTTTATTTGTCGGCTGAGCTCAGCGAAAAACAACTGACAATCAATAGAAGCTACATTAATGACCTGCTTTTAGACAGCCTAGCTTGTAATCGGAGATTTGTCAGTCGTCAATAGCCCTCATATAAATTCATTCTTTTTTTGTAGTACCTAATTTTTATTAATGTAGGCCAAAAGCCTCTATTAAAGCTTTCGAGGATGTACTGCCGGCCTTTAATTTATTAATTATAGTGGTAGTTTTTCAATTATCGAACGGTTCTGATTACTAGGTATCTTAAAAGATGTTATAAATAATAGCACAGGTAACAAAACCTATCATATCAGTTATTCACATTTCTATGAATTATTATGTTAGCCTGCATGACTTGAAAGTAATTTTATTTACTGGCAATACTATTCATGACAGCGAGGTTTTTATCGGCGAAAAAAATGTGGCAATGTAATCTGTATTCAATTCTATAGAAAATAAAATAAAATATATTTTTATAATTTCATTTATTAATTTCGTAATATCATCTGCACATCTGCTAAGCACATTACCTGAAACAATTAAAAAAAAGTTACAAAGAGCCATACAACTGGACATTTTATAAATACACATTATTACTTTATAGGTACAGGTTTGAGTTTGATCCCAGCAAAGCAATAAAATATTTGTTATATTTTTTACTATTTCACAACATATATAAAAAAGCATGGGCAGTGTTGATGTAGGCGGGCGGTCTGTTTTGAGGTGGTACGTTCGAATCCCGGATAACCTAATAAAATTTTCATTTTATGTCCACAATTAACTTTCGCTTGTACAGCAACGTTAAAAGCCTAAATTAAAATCCTATACTTATTTTATTTATTTATTAACACTTCGTTACATTACAATATAAAAAAAATTGAACATAATTAAATCAAAAGGAGGACACAACTGGCGGTTCAAGCCATTCAAGTATTCCCTAAGCAGATTTACTGTAATTTATTCCCCCCCTCCCCTGGTCAGCAAAAGAAAGCAAAGCTCTTAAAAATAGACTAGACAATGTGAGGGTAATATATGTGTATAAAAGTAAATAATTACTGTTGACGTAATCACCAAATAAGAAATTTGAGAACCAATAGTGCTTACGTAATACTTGAACAACCTCTACCGGATTTTTCTTCTATACTTAGTAATTTAATTTAAAAAATTTATATCCTGTAACATATATTAAAAAAAAAAAATTTTATACAGTAGTCATTAAATGTTCCAAGTATGAACTACGGAAGAGTATCTGTTCATCCACAAAGGGAAGTCTAGTTTGGAGAACAGGGTTAGTATGATATTAAATTAAATAATTAGAAAGGCAGAACTTCGATCTCCAAATAGAAACCCACACCATGTCAAATGTGTCCACGGGATGTATGGCACAAAACACGAGGTATCACATCATCAATTACGGGCTTAACTTGTCAACACAATTATAAAATGCTTTAAAAAATCGTTACGTTTTTGATAATACTTACGTGAGTAAAGCACTCTTCGTGTAGACCGTGTCAATGTGTCTCAAAGCATTTTTCGTGACATTTTGTCATTTTAGTTAGCCATATCCTGAAAAATATTTCAATGTTATAACACCAGCAGTTACATTAAATGTACGTGGTCAATAATTCTGATGTACTGGCAACACTACCGACGCTGCATAATTACTTAGTTATACCTACATATATTTATTATATTATACGACAATAGGACAGAGATGAGGTCTGTAATTTTAACGCATTTTGACACTTTCATATTGTACTAAAGTTAGAGTAAAGAGAAAATATATCATAGCTTTTATTAAGAAATCTTGTTTATAGAATTATTCTAAATGAATTCATATAAAGATTCATAAAGTGGGTACACCATTTACTGTCCGTACAATTGTTCATAGTTTCCTGTTAAACACTCGAACATTGAATTTTAATTTCTAACATGTATTTTATAGCTAACCTTGCTTGGGTCCATAAGAATACATATAATATTATGTATAAGGGTATAAAAACGTTTTTCTCTCTGTTGTAACGTTTTCGTTTTTATTGTATTTGTATAATCTCAAGTTTATAAGTAATTTAAATATAAATAATACAAATTTGTTCTCTGGTGTTACCTTGCCTTCAGGCACCCATGTGAGGCCTTAGTGGTCTTTTGGTGGTTTCTGTACTTTTAGTTTGTATATATATAAGATTAATAATAGTTAAAACTCACTACACACACATCAGAATTATTACCAATATCTAAACCAATTACTTAAAACGCAATCGTGCTAACTAATTTTCCTAATCCTTAGGATTGATTCGCTCCAGTTCAAACAATTTGACTCAGAACTTGGCTATTAAAAATAGTGGCGGAGAGTTACTTGCCAGTTCTTCGGTTCTGTTCTACACCCATGATTTGATAACGGGCAGTAAATTTAGAATCAATTTAAATCTAACCTAACTTTGATTATGATTTATATTAAACCTTTTCATCTTGTCATTTACATATTTTAATTATTTCTTTCAGTCTTACTCGCTAGTAATTATCTTATATGGCATTATAGGACACTTTATTCAAGTTTATACCTATTTTTAAAAGCGTCATGCATATACTTTCATATTGTTTGAGCCATATTTTTCATATATATTTTTATCTATCTCTTTAGCTACAACCTATTGAGCCCATATGATAGTATCGTAACAAGTGATTCAAATCTGTAATGTTGTCTATTTCTTAATTAATACTTTGTCTATGACATAATATTCAAATTGAATAACATTTTTATGCACGACAACATTCGTTTTATGGCAAATTGCAACACCTTTTTATTCATGGCAACATTGCTAAGTGCTAGTATATGAAATGACGTGCCTTTAACTTATATTAAATGACAGTTCGACTTAATTAATTATTGAATTAAAATGTGTTACCTGTCTATCTTAACAATCCCCTGTACCTTTGCTATAAGGTCACCTATTTATTAAACCTTAATCGGCCATTAGAAAAACTATTCTGAAATGAAACTTTAGCCCAATTTATGTCACCACTATATCTTATGGCCAAAAATGAAATTACACACTTCATTCGCATTATTTTATTTCTTAATTTCTAGAAATGGTAATTTTACCACTGTATAAAATACATAATGTACTATTTCACAATACAATTATATCCATTCTTGTTTTTAATCCAACATTTTGTGAGATTTAAGTTTCTTTACCAATCACCAACTGCCTGTAATGCAAACAATCACATAGATGGATCAGTGTTCCGCAAAGTGTGTACTGTGCTCATTAGTTGGTGGGCAGCGGAGAAATTATATAATAACCTTATATAATTCTGTGGAAATATCCAGAGGATATTTTTGATCACTTAAAAGCGATAAAGATATGAGAGCAGCCCTACCAACAATTATTACTTAACACAGGCTCATCGCAATACCTTTTCTGTCATTTATAGTTCATGTTTGTTGACTATTACTTAAAACTGATATTTAATTTGTGGTGTATCGCCTAATTTTATACCCAAAAAGTTTGCGGAACACTGACAGTCTACAATCCCTTTGAAAGCTAAAACAATATTATCAACACCATTTCTCATATAAAATCCTATATACCTATATTGGATTTGATTGTTCTGTAGAAGGCTTTTACTAAATAATAGATTCTAATCTACTGTTTTGAGTTTAATTTCTGATTCAAATACCTACCGATCTATCATTTAAGCTGCAATAAAAAGTATCATGAATAATTGTTTAAGACAGTGGCAAATATTACATCATCTCAAATCTACCTTAAATATGCCTACGCACTTATAACTAGATTTTAATATTTTCATAGTCTACTAACTACTTGAACTACTTTCTAAGTAGTTCTATGACTTAGGAATTGTGAATTGGCCTTAATTAGCCCTGCTTAACATTACAAATGGCCCAAGTTATAATTTATAAATATTGTATAACTTTACTCGGTTTCAAGCATCACTTGGACATTGTCCATAAAAATATACTGTCTTAGTGAAAAATCTTAGTATCGTATTTTCCTTAAATTTAGAACCTAAAAACTGATTTCACTTATTTGATACATATGTTTTGATGTTTTTCTCTTCTTTGGCCAGTTTGTTTGTACTTTAATATGAAAAGCCATAAAGTAATTTTATAATCTTTTAATTGTGGCTTAGGAAGCATTCAAGTATTACGTTGGGGTTTTTTATATTATGGCAATACTTTTGACTTTATGCTGTGTTGGGGGGTTTCCTTTTGTAAAACGTTGCGATGCATTTCCAATTTCCAGTACACACCACTTTACACCACATAGTGGTAAGTTTTGGGTATAAACAGTCACGCAAAGTTTTACTATTGGATACGGAAAACTTTACGGCGCGTTTCATGGGAGGGGGGTCAAGACTCTTCAAACATTGCGTGACGTCATACTTGAATACTCCCTTTGAGTCTCTTTCATCCTGTTTTTAATGGTGTTGCCATTTAATTTTTTTAGCAAAATTTATATCTATAGAGAATAAACACTTCGATAAACATTAGGTTTGATAGGTGACCTAAATAAAATATTCTTAATGAACTTTAAATATATTTTTGTTTAGAATTCAACATTATTATATTAATTATAAGCCTTACTTAGGCTTCTAGAAATTATATCTCCCTAGACTAGTAATTTAATAGTTGTGAGAAATCTTATTTGATATAAAATATTATAAATGTTAACAATTCTTTTATCTTGGAGATATACTAATTATAGTATCTATTGGACTATTTCATATGTAAATAAATTGTCTATTATTTACTTAATATTAATTATAACAGGACTTATTCATGTCTTACATAGTATGTGTCAATTTACTCTGAATATATTTAAGATTTATATAGAACTTATTCGTGTTCTCTCAATAATAAAATATCATTTTTGTAAAGATTACCTAATTTGTTGCTCTTAGTACTTTCATATTTGTGCATATGTCCTTTCATAGAAATAATTAGGTAAGATTTCCCACCAGTAAGTAAATAAAAATTATTATATTTATTAAATGTCCTTTCAAGAATTCCTTTGTCCAATAAATAATTTTATAGATTTCAATTGGACCCTGATTGATATCAGTCTTTATGTAAGTCATTAATTTGGCTATAATCATCGCCACGATGTTGTCATATCCGCATATTCTAGAACTTACCATAGTTGGCGTTGTTGTACTGTTGGGGTTGTTGGTGTTGTTGGTATGAGTATACGGGCTGGCCGTACGAGTCGTATTCTTGGGCCGTGTAAGCCGGTTCGCTGGCTCCGTAGCCCGCGTCTCCAGCACCACCAGAATTACTGAAACATTAACAAATATGTAGAACAGAATAACGAAAAATAGAGTTATTAAGAGTTATCTGTATAAAACATGTCCAATTATTTTAAAAAAATATTACAAATTAGTAGAACCAACAAGAAGAAATCTCCTCTTGTCAGCAAAAGTAAGTAAAGCTCTCAAAGCTCATAAAGATATTTTTAGGAATCCCAGAAAATGTATTTCGTTTTCAAGCATGACAATGTGTGGGTAATACATGTTTAAAAAAAAGTAAATAATTACAGATGATGAAATCACGTAATAGAAAATCACCCCATGGTGCTTAAGTAATACTTGAACGAAATCCCCCCCCCCCCCCCAGAAAAAGCATATTCCCATAAATCGAACGCACTTTAATAGTTTGTGTATATTCACTAAATTGTGAAATTATCAACAATGGTTGGACTGTTTTTGACTTTTGTCTTGGGGAGCGTTCAAGTATTATGTAACCAATTGTGTGTGTGTGTGTTTTTTTTTGTGTTGTAAAACGTTACGATGCGGGGCGGGGATTGAATTACGGGTTATTGTTAATATTTTTTCCAATATCCAATATACTTTAATAGTAAGTTACCATAATAGTAAGTTTTAGTTTTCTTGGGGGGGGGGGGGGGGGTGTGTGTGTTTGTCGTGTTCAAGAATCTCCAAAAATTTCATAACGTAATACTTCAATGCTCCCTTCGAAACAATTTATGATACAGAGAACTTCCAATGCCTGGTATAATGGAACTTATTATTATTAATTAACCTATTTGTGAAATGTAAATGTACGATTATTACCTGTAACTGTCATTTTCATATCCCCCTTGGCCTGTTGAGTAGCCATAATTAGAGCCGTAGCCCGAGTTGTATCCCGTCGAGGCCGGAGCTGGAGCCGGTGATGAGTAACTGCCTCCTTGATATGAGCTGCGAGATGTATATGATGAATACCAGGTCGAACTAATGTCAATTTTAATTGTTTGCTATCAAATATCAGTACTGTTAATATCTGCAGCTATATATCAGACGGCAATTCCTATCAAAACAGTCTCATCATGAAATTTTTAAACTAGTGAACTTGAAAGCGTGTGCCAATTTTTTTTATTAATAAACAAATACCTAAAATGCTAAATTGAATCTCTGATATGTTGAAGGATTTTTCCTAACTGTCCTATCAAAAACATTACATTATAAATGTTTTCGGTTGTTAATTTTAAAGATAATTTTAACGAACATGGGTCAAACGGGAAAACATATTAAGCGATACCACCGCTCACGGACACTCGATGCCAGAGGACTCGCCAGTGCGTAGCCGGCCTTTTTAGAATTGGTACGCTCTTTTCTTAAGATTTTAGGTTTTATAGCGCAATTTTTCCTCCCATTATGTGGGTGGGTGGTGTAAGGTGTGGAGACAGAAAATCTCATAAGAGAAATCAATAAATGTTTTAAGACAATTGTTTTGGCCCAGTAATTTACAAAATAATGAACAGCCTGTGTTGGCTTAAAAAAATATTAAATTATATTAAACACTTACTTTGAGGTGTATGAAGGTGCAGCATATGGATCGGCTTGAGGCTGTTCGTAAGGTTGGTATCCTGTATGACTGAAGGATATACAATTCTTTAATATAGAAAGACATGGAGGTAATATATCTTTTTAATATACTATATATCAGTGAGAATTTAACGTCATATATGTATCAGACGGCACATTCCTATCGTGAAAATGGATCATCATATAAACCTGTTTCATTAGATATAGTGGAATCTCTATAACTCGAATGTCACGGAAAAAGCTAACGATTTTTTGATTAACAAGATACATACAGCGCGATTTCTAAGTGTATTTTTTTATTTGTAGAATCGAATTTGAAAAGTTTTGTAATTATATTTTTATATATAAAAAGGAATTACATAGTAATGAGGTAAACTACTAAAAACAAATCTTACACTAAAAATAAAAAGCTGTTACTAAGAAAGTTTTATTAAGTAAAAACAATAGATTTGAAGCCCCGAATCCGAAACATTCATTTTGGACTTTATTTTTATTATTTCGGGGAATTCCAAGTAAGACGTCATTATATTTTACTAAGTACGACTTACGGAGTCTATTTCGATATTCGAGAATAAATATGTATTATATTTCGTAAGGAAATAACATTTTGTTCGAGTTACAAAGTCTAAATAATTCGAGATACTGCGTATATATGGCAATTTTATTCGACTAAGGTTCGAGTTACAGAGATTCCACTGTATTAGGAAAATACAGTGATTTCAGATGTAACGACAACGACAAAACCACTTCAATTTTGTCATTATCGGACGTTGATATATCATTAGATATCAGTCAACTGAACCATAAATTAGACTTTTAAACGTACGCTATAATATGATATAGTATGATTCACATACTAAAATATGCTTTCAATTTAAGGGAATTAACATACGTAAATGGCAATCAAAGTCATAAATGAAATCCACTGTAATATAAATAAAATTATTATAAATTGTATATTATTCATTAACAAAAATGTTTTTACGTACGCTGGCTCATATCCATTGGGTTGTGGGGCCGGATTGTGTTGTGGGGGTTGGTAGCCTCCAGCTGAAGGTCTTCCACCGCCACCACCACCACGGGGGCCATCAAACCTAGATATATATATATATATGTTATGGTAAGGCTGTATTGGGTCAGGAAGGTACTTGAATATTGTATGAATGTACTTTTCCAACTTAGGGCCTGACCTCATAAAAGACCGACAATTCATCTGATAAATCATAAGTGCCTTTAACCCAATCAATGTGTTCATGACAATAACAGTACTAGTTGTCTTTTGTTAACATAGCTTTTACACATTAAGAAAACACTTTTTAAACGGATTGAAGCTATGTATTATTATTATAAACTTATAATTATTTACATAATTTTAAATTTAAATTTTTCCGACGTTTCGCGTGCTTTATATCCCGAAGTTGATATCGACTCAAACATGACGTCATCTTTTCATTATCACCATCAAGCACGCGAAACGTCGGAATTTTTTTTTAAATTATGTAAAATAATTATAAGTTTATAATAATAATACCTAGCTTCAATCCGTTTAAAAAGTGTTTTCTTAATAACAGTACTAACTTGTATTCAAAACATAAGGTTTAAATAAAATCATCAATCAAAATCACAAACTATTGTATTGTCCAGTGGATAATACAAATTGAAGGTATATAAATCAGGCGCTATACATTTTAGGTCTGGGCCTCAGATTTCTTTCTGTTTCATGATCATTAGTCAATCTAATAAGCGATTGATCAGCCTTCTGACGCAAGCTGTCGACTTTCTGGGTCTAACGCACGCCGGTTTCCTGCACCGTACGAGCGAGTGTTTTAGGTCTGGGCCTTAGATTTCTGTATGTTTACTGATCATTTGTCAAACTAATAGGCAAGTAGGTGATCGGCCTGTACATGACACATGCCGTCGACTTTTAGGCTCTAAGGCTTGCCTGACGATATTTTCTTTCACCGTTAGAGCTATTGTTAAATACAGCCATCGAATATTAATTATAAGTTTATAATAATACAAATAGCTTTAATCCGGTAAAAAAGTGTTTTCTTTCAATGTGTAAAAGCTATGTTAACAAAAGACAATACTACAGGCAACAAATTAAACTCCATTGGTGCACAGCCGGGGATCGAACATACAACCTAAGGGATGAGAGTCGCAGGCTGAAGCCACTAGGCTAATGTCACGAATGAATTGTAGATTTAATAATTGATTAATGCAATAAATAAGAATACAGTATCCTGTATAAGCATAACATAGATCTCACCTTCCGCGCTTAGGTGCTCCGAGTCCTCCATGTGGTGGTCCACTTGTTCGTTTGTAAGGTGCGGGTGCAGGGGCTCCCTGAGGCAGAGGCCGTGGCCCACTGGGCTCATGTGGGTCATGCATGGGAGGCCCCACTGGTGGTGGTCCGTGGCCACCCCTACCTCCTCGACCTATTCAATAATTATATATTACAATAACTGTATAATAAATACCCTTAAGTAATAATTAAGTTTCAGCTGATCAAATGGAGTCTATTTCAGCTGATCAAATGGAGTCTAGTTTTTTGTTTATAAATACAGAAAAACTTTATGGTACCTTTTAAAGCCTGTTTTTAGTTTAATACAATAATTTTAATTAATTGAAAATTGTAATTCTTGTCCCAATATTTAAATCGTAAAAGTCTCTCAAAAGGTTATATGTCAATGTCAAAAATCATTTCTTATTTATAGTTTCACACTATGTACACTTATGAATGTCAATAAGAAAGAAATATACAATAAGTGCTTCTAATTTTACATTTACTGCCAGTTCTCAAATCAAGGGCGTAGAACAGAAGAGAACTGGCAATAAACTCTCCGCCACTCTTTTTAATCGCCAAGTCTTTTGTTTATAGAATACATGTTAGCTGCATTGATGTAATTATAACATTTCTCACCTCTCATGTGTGGACCACCCCTACCAGATCCCCTGTCTCCGCGAGGTGCAAAGTCGCCTCTGCCCCTGCCTCCACGCCCTCTCATACCACCAGGACCACCTCGATTATTGCCAAATCCACCTCCTGATTTACAAATTAAAAGCAATATGTCAGAGCCACGGCTTTGTCTCTTAGGATGATATTCAGTAAGGAAAATTTGAACCAAGTCCGACTCCCAATCGTCAAAAATGTATTGCATTGTGAAATAGGGGAGTCATCGAGGTTGTCAATATTAAATTTGACCCTTTCAATATTAAGTTGTATGTTCTTATGAACATAAAACTTAACCTCAAAATATCATATCTCAACAGATAATAACATTTGTTCATATATTCACATGTAAATTCGTGTGAAATAATACAATGCCTAAACAATGATCTGTCACTCATGAGCCTTAATCACACGTAAAATTTTAAATTTAAGTATTTAGAATATAATAAAAGGTACTAACTTTGAGGAGGTCCTCTACTTTCGATTGTAGGAACGGGGTGTGGGCCAGGGCCTTGAGGCCCTGGTGGAAAGCGGCCACCGCGATCGCCCCCGCCACGCATGGGTGCTCCGCGGAATCCACCACGAGGACCGCCACGTGGCGGCATTCCACCGCCCCGTGGTGGACCACCTCTGCCTCTCATTCCAGGACCACCACTACAAAATTTAAGGTTAGACCGGTTAGACGGTTATAATGGACAAATGAATTTTCAAATGATTTGTCTTTCGCAACACGAAATCATAAATACAAAGTAACATTTCATAAATACTTACCGGCCTCTCATGTCAAAGCCGCCACGACCGCGCGGGCCTCCAGGTGGGCCACCGCGTCCCCCACGAAATCCACGATTTGGCCCATCCATTCTTATATATTATGTATATTGAATATCCCTTATTAATACAAACTACAATTCATCACTAATATTTAATTAAATAATAATTTATCGTTAATATATTAAGTGTAAGACAAAATGGCGCCTACACAGTCAAATGACGAATCTGCATTGAAAAATGGAGGTTAACCTTAAAGCAGGTCACCGGCCTGCCATTGCTGCCAACATCTTGGAATCTAATATGTTGTATCGCTATTAAGTGTTGCGTGTTGCCAGAGTCGACCTTTGCCACTCCTTTTTTATTTTATTTTACATGAGTTATGTAGCCCAACTTTAGAACTATTTTACATATAAAAATTAAAATGGTAAACCAAATGTACACTGTACCCTTGTAGCCAATATTGACCCCTTTCATTTTTACCACACTTATAAATTTTATTTCAACATTCTTGTTTCCGATAATGTTTATAAGTGTTATTTAGATTTTTGAACTCTTAGTTAAGGCTTTGTTTGTTTTTGTTAGCGTTACAACACCTCTAACCCCTAATGTTGTTATAGTTATAGGCTCATTTAAACCATTAAAGTCAGTTGTTACCCAGCCTCAAACAAAGAGTTTTATTTAAATACCTTAATACAAAAACTTATTTTTAAAGCGATATACAGAGGCGGTTTTCTAAACATTTCCATTTGATACAACTTGTAACAGCTTCACGATATTTTATATATCGTAAAAGTATTTATATCAGTCCTAAAAGTAACACATTTTAATTATCCAAC
This sequence comes from Pieris brassicae, assembly GCF_905147105.1. NCBI lineage: Eukaryota > Metazoa > Arthropoda > Insecta > Lepidoptera > Pieridae > Pieris > Pieris brassicae. Next base: position 4,892,876 of record NC_059677.1, read on the forward strand.
ATAAAGGTAACCCGCGAGGGTCAAAAGTAACATAAACAGTTAAAAAAGTAACGTTCTAACTCTGATTAGGGCTACTCAGGAAAGCCATGCAACTCGTAAAATTATACTCTATTTGACCAATGATTGAAATTTTCATCTTTCTGTGAAAATGGGCACTCAATTAATTTGATGTTTTTTTTTAAACTTTCAACCACCATTTAAAACGTAAGTTTCCACCCCTTATTTCACTTATCACCTTATGGACCTTTGAATTTTAGGTTGTATGTAAAAAATATGAAGTCGCAACCAATTTTCAAGAGTATAGATTTAATTGATGAGTTTATAAATAGGGAGTTTATTGACACAGACACAATTTTAAGTGATTATAATTGTCGCTAGTTCTTAAACTAATGCCGCCCGATCCATCCCGCTGCGTATCACCGTTTGGCCGTTGAATATTTTTTCGCAACTTCAGACTCTGGTCTTGCCAGATTTTTGGATTTTAGAATCTCTATATATATATACGTTTACAAACGTCGAAAACACCCACCACCCCTCGAAATAAAACACAATGAATTAATTTATGAATCGAAGTAAATCCCGCTTTTTACGATGTTTATCAGCAGCCTGAATACCATGGCATAGGCTGTGCATATTGTGTGATGTGTGAGGGTGTATTAATTCATTAATTAAATTTTTATTGCCGAATATACAGTTTTTTTAATTAATTCGAGAGTTCAGCTAAAATTTCTTGCAAAAATCTCCATAGATTTTCCAGTTAAATGTAATTAAATTATCAACTGGGCTATATGATAAAAATTTAAAAAGCATTTTAGACACTTCATTAGTGACTATAGAACACATACACATATAGTTAATTTCAATATATAAAGTAATTGCTTTAAAAATTCAAATAAAAATTCGTAATTTCAAGAACCCACCAAAAATCTTTTCTAGGCTTGGTGATGGCATCCCACCAGCTACTATGGCGTACCATGCCTGTAAGAACACAACCTCAAACGAAATCTTTAGTAGATTAGACAGACGAAGACATTAGTTACAAGCTTGTTACGTCACCGTCAAGTCGACTAATCTGTAACTCTTTGGTGTTAATTGTCGCTGAAGTCAAAAAAAAAATTTGCTTATTGATTTTTTGATAAATTAATGATTATACACGACATGTTATTTTACTCCATGATACTTTATAACGCCACGTTTAATACAGTTTACTTAACAGAATATTTTATTAGAAAGCAAATAAACACAGAAACCATGATCAGGATTAGTGTAATCAACCATCACGTACGAGTAGCATGCTTGTTAATAATGTCTTGTCTTATTACAATATTCTATGTGGTCGAAATAATAAACTTGACTTAGATTGGTATTTGGTAACGTGTTTATAGTTAAGGTACGTCTTAGGGACTTTAACACCTATAAGGCAGGCGTTAGGCGGATGAAAATTTTGAAGCCATAATTAACAGAACTAAATATACCAATCTGTGTAAATTTTGAATAAAATGAAATACTTATAAAGGCTTGTGACATAGCCTTGACATGACAGTTACTTGATAATGACAGTCTATTGTTTTTACACATTTTAACTTGTATTTGAAAATTGGGATAACTACTGTGTAGTGTGTAACTCGTGTAATATAACATTTTATTCGATTTTTCATATATATAATGTAATATTAAATGGGAGTTTCATTGTGCATGCGTGTTAATAATTTACAATACCGAAACTTAAGCATAAAATTAAAAATTCTTGTTAAATTTTTAAGTTGGTAAGACTTAAGGGAAATGAAATGGATGATCAGACAAAAACTTTAAAGTATCTGGTATCAGTAGAAAAATTAGCTGATGAAATTTTAAGTGATAAACGTGAAATAGTGTTATTGGATAAAAGGAGAAATCAAAACCGGGAAGCTTTGAGGGACCTGGTAAAAGCCAAACAAAAGAAATGTTGGGTGACCATTGGTTCTGTGCTTGTCAAACACAACATGGAGTCGACAAAAGCATTGCTAGAAGCAGATCAGAAACAACTTGATATAGATATTAACACATTACGCAGTAATCTTAAAGTAAAGGTTAACAATTTAAGAGACTTGGAAATGCAAGCCCCTGTGCCTGGTCTAATGTTAGTTCCAATGTCAAACAAGGAAACTGAAACATTGTCTAGAAGTGGATTAATTCATTGATTCATCTATCATCACTGTTTGTTGTCAAGACTATAAAGAGCAATGTTAGCCTAGAGATTAAGATTGCCTTTAGAATTTTTAACATTGATGGTTACATTAAGAGTCGTAATGTCTGTCTCCAAGAGTCACATACACAAATGGAGGTTAAAGTTTGCAATTAACAAAAAATTCATATCTTAGGACAAAGACTGACAATGTGTGTACAGTACTGGCTTATAAAGAAAAATAATCAATGAACAGATGTAGAATTCAAAGGCTATTTATTATTAAAAAAAAGTATATTTTGTATCATTAAAATAAAACAAAAGATATCAATATTTTGTGTTTTATTGGGCTAAGGTAATTCAAATAAAAAAGTCATCAAATATATAATTTCAATATGCACAGTTACATCTTTATACATGTAAATAATATACATAACAAATAAATAATAAATAGTACCAAATTTTGGATTCATCATTCATGGTTAATATTGCAGATTGTGATAATAATCATATACAGTGAGCTAAGTGCAGATTTGTGTTCTTAAAAGAATAATTTACATCACCTACGATTACAAGTTCCGTCATGGCAAATATTTGAACATAACCAATTATTACCAAATTATATATGGCATATCTAGTCCGATTTGTATTTGCAAAATAAATTCTAAGCATTAACTTACTTATCAATAATTGTCAATATAAAAACATTACTTTATAGGTTATTGCTTAATATATTATATATCTTAGTAGCATGTATTGAAATTACATAATTCAGTACAAAATGCCACAGTCCTCAAGTCTTTTGAGCACGTCTGAAGAATCACTTGATATATTGTGATTAGGGCTTTTCGCATCACAGTTTTCGGGGCCTTCGCCCTCTTGTCTTGTTACCAGTTGGCCATGCCCGGTTTATTGAGCGTCATGAAATATATTTGGCAGGAAGAGCCGCCTTTTGCAGACGAGAAGAATACTTTGTCATTGCGCTCGCATAAGAATTTCAGCCGTTGGGCTTTTTTGTGCATAAATACACCATCAAGGTGGCCGCTTTCCACTGACCGGATTTCTATGGCCTTGTTGCCCCATCCCATTATTTGTCCAGTTCCAATGTATGCTACTGATGTTGGCATCTCACCCCACTGAAAAGTTAAAACAACTAAAATTACTAATTTCATTTTAAGAATTATTTCTTAAAATGAAAACCAATTACTTAACACAATAACTTTTTCTACCACATCGTTTAAATTGTTTTTTGTCATAAAAGATCTTCCAGTAACATGGATCAGTCAAAAGGTGAATGACCTTAGGACAACGACCTAACATCTGGATTTATAGGACTGATTTTTTTAATTCATCTATATTCCGTAAAATCGCTCAGATAATTCTTATAATAAAGACAGTTGTAAGCATTTTAAAAATGAAAAATCAGTCACTACATTGAGCCATACAAATATTATTTTTATTTTGCTGAAACCCGAACTAAGGCTAACGTTTATAACCAACGTTTTAAAAAAAATACTCACTTGTAAAACAATATTCTTACTAACACGTCCATATGTGTTAACATACACTCCTTCATTGTCATAACACAGCAAAAGTTGTCCGCCATTTGAGTTTGGTAATGGTACGATGCAGTGAGGAACTATTGCACCTTGGGTCTGGAAAGAAATTTTAAAAAATTCAAATATGAAATGAAATGTATATCTATGTAACTTGTAAGTAAAATTTATCAGTATACTTTGCAAGAATGTTTGTACCCTACATGTCGAAGACAAAATATAACAATCACTGTATGGCTATAGAATTGGAACTTCATATATAATCAGAGAGCACTTTGAGATATTTGTCACTGCTGCAAATAAATGGACTACCCGGTCAGTTATATGATAGCCTAATATTAAAAGTAAGATGAAAACTACTTTTATATGCATTTGTCCTAAACAAGACTGCTATGTTACATGTATAAAACCACAGTGGTTTTTTAATTATAATGCACTGTAAAAACAAAATAACATTCTGTAAATGGCTGAACATTGGCTATTATGATAATACAGTTGAAATATCAACGCTGGTATGTTGATAGATTATTATATTTACCAATTTTAGTATATTAGCATGTGTTAATAACATTTTTAACTGACTCAAAATAGTTTATAATTTGATCTGTATGTGATATTTTTTGTATTGAATAATATACAAATAACATATATTTCATATAATTCAGTTAAACGCATGACGACGGATGTCGATGTTATACAGAAAAACTTACATGTTTGGGAATATAAATATCGTAAACGCTGGCGGTGTCCAGATCGACAGCGTGGAATCCATCAGCTGATCCATAGATAACCTTCAGTCTGGTGCCTTCCTCTATTGTTAGATCCACTAAGAGAGGTCTGGAAACGAGAGCAAATTGTTATTATACCTACTATAATTTTAATCATTATGCGACAAAAGAAACTGAAAATATTTTCTATAAGGGAGCGTTCAAGTATTACGTCACACAATTTTTGGAACCATGAAACGTACGTTTCGTGACCACCCCCAGTGACTCTTTATACCTAAAACTTACCATTATGTGGTGTAAAGTACTGGAAAGTGGAAAACAATAACGCGTTATTCAATCCCCACCCCGCGTCGTACCGTTTTACAAGAGGACCCCCCCCCCCCCAATTCGTTACGTATTACTTGAACGCTCCCTAACATGGTAAATTATCTCGAAGAATACATATAGTTAGAAAATTGAAAACGATATTTCAATTGCCGATGTAATGTAAACACGCATCTTGTTTACTAGTACTAACTAGTTCGTTCAAACGCAGCACGGATTATCAATGCCCGGGGAAACCCCGCGGATTATTCAGTTTGTTGTCTCTCTCACCCGCGTTGTCCGCACGTATTGTATTTCGCTAGACACTTTAGTTGGCTTTTAAGTGCTATCGCGCGTAGTATTTTTTCGATACCAAATTAAATAAAAAAAAAACAGATATACAAAAATCTTATCAATGTTAGTTTTAATTATTAACAGTTATTTAATTTATTTTTATTACTATTAAATCTTAATTTTAATTAACTAAATCTTTAATCTTACTAAAATTTTGAGACTATTTATTTAACAACCAATATAGACTACTTGATTTTACCTTAATTTAATTTTAACTCAATATATAAACAAGTATAGAAAAACTGTGTTTAAAATATTTTAAACGAAAATGATAAAGAAAATTTGTCTGTACGCATTTATTATTATGAATATTTCGACCAACCTGTGCTGGAGATCACCAAAGCTCTTGAAGGCCATAAACTTATGGTAGGGCTTCGGGGCCCACGCGTAAATCTCGATGGAATCCTTCAATGCGATGACCAGGAACTTGATCCTCTCGTACTTAACGATGCGGAAGTGGACCGCGCCCTGAAGCTCACCCACGTTGATCCAACCATTCCGCCTCTCCACTTGCTGTGAAGACAGAACGAGTCATTCTATCGTCACACACATATGTACGCACAGTCACCAATATTTAGATTGTATTTCCGCCGCCCATGAACACTCACATTGCCAGAAGGCAATACGCTCTTCAACGCTTGTGTACGTTGTTTTTTTGCCGGACGTACGGTGGTGTATGGGCTGGTATGAACGTGTGTTCACGCACTGGAAAACATCCAGGGGATCAATTTATGGCTGACGCACCACCTGCGTGACGGACACCGGTCTGACGTAAGAATGAGCGGCTGCCCAGGCATGTATTGGCGCAGTTCTAGCAGTTCAGTATCAAACTGGACACTCGAAATTAAAGTGACAAATATTGATATTAATATATTATTTACTATGTACAGTTTATGTTTCCACCACACCAACATCATTTCTATTACGATTATTTATACAATAAATAAATTTAACTCTGCGATCTCAAGTTCAAAACTAGAAGCACTAGACGTTAACATTCATCCGGTATATGTTAGTTCAAGCGCGGTAAGTTATTGTGATGTTATTAGATACCGGCAAACATCTTGAACAAATGTCCTTGCCTGCGCAGAAGCGATTTTTAGGTATCCCTAGGTGGGGAGTGACGTGTCGATCGCGTGATTAGTACATCAGTTGACGTTTGTGTCCCGCGCTGTGTACGATGCGCTTTTTGCGCTACGATGAACTTTTCCCCACTCCCTTGTTTAATGCTCAAGAAGTTTGCCGGTATCTGCACTTATTTTTGTATATATTTTCCTACTTTTTGTAAGGTATTTTGATAGTAACGTAAAAAAACAACTTTTAATTAAACCACAGATTTTGAAAATAACTTCCAATATGTACCCTTAATTGAATAGCTATGTTTCATGTACCAACTTCTTCGACGAAATTCAGCGTAGCTCTTGTCGGATTGTCAATCTCCAACATTTTACTGATCAGCTTGATTCTCTCTATCTCTACTACAAAGTGTATTTGGTGAGTAAGAATTATTTGGACTGATTCCTCTTGCCTCGTTTCAACACAACAATTCCATCAACACCTGGATGGGAAGTCTTGTCTTCCACAGTCCGTTTCGGTGTAATCGACTCCCCTAAGAGATACAACCGCCAACTATTCAATGTAAGTGTACTCAAAGGCCGGCCACGCACCCACTTAGAATGGGGGTACATGGGCTACGATGACTGTCCTTAGCTAAAGGACCCCCGTTTGCCCCCCTATTATATATATAAAATAATCCTCTACTTATGATATGAAATTTTATGCTTTAAAATCAAAGTTTGGTTCCAAGTGGATAACTGGAAAAGCTAGTAATACATACATCACTTAATCCGTCCGTCCGTAAGATCTTGGACTTCAACCAGCTGAGATAATACACCCGTACACGATTCTTCTTCCCACTGACGGTGACCAGAATATTCTGCCCCTCCAGAACTTCCATCTGCTGGAATCTTCGTCTGGATATCAGCTGGTACACCTTGCCCTGGCCAGAACGGTCTAACAGCATCAGACCGTTCTCAGTACCAATTAGAAGGTTCACACCTGGAAAAGTAATTTAGAAAAATTTAATTCCTGTCAAATGTCCAAAACTAACGAATTTTGATGAATTTTGCACTGTTGTCCTTATAATACGAATAATTTAAAACATCCAACACGTTTATGAATTGCTGTTTTCGAGAAGTTTGTGGACAAACATCTGTAGTTAGCACACTTGGAAGGATTTGCTTTATAATTTGCTGTGGTAGATGAAACACCAAAATAGATAATAGACAATCTCTCTCACCCCACAACGCCGCACACAAAATCTCCGAGTTGAATCTCTTCTTGTATTTTCGTATCTCCGGCGTGTCGGACGACAGATCGTGTCCCGTCGGCGTCACGTTGACATTGACGTGACTCTCCCGCCTGGAAGCGTTGCCCGAACCGCCCGTGCTGCCCGTGGACCCGGCCCCGAAGCCGAACGTGAGGAAAGACCTCTGCTTCTGTTGCAATGGAAGGAATTGTTGGGAGCCAACGGACGTGTTCGACGGGGAATGCTGTAAGGGTGATACGAAGGACTTCGACGGTGTGGATTGGACGGAGGAAATGTGATGATGATGAGGGGAAGGCCCACCAGCTATGGCTTGCCTATACTGTAAGAGAATTCTGTAGTTAGGCAGGCGAACTATCTCTGGCATACTGTTAGTTCCATCTCCCTTAAAGCATTCATTAATTACGCATTTCTGTTTAGAGATGCCAGTGCCCGTACTCCAATAGATTCCACGCGACTCGAACAGTTTATTTATTCTACCATTTCATTGCATTACAATATAAAAAATGAACATAATTAAATGAAAAGAGGTCATCTGGCGGCCTTATCGCTTTCAAGCTATCTCTTCCAGGCAACCACTGAGAGAATTTTTTTTATTAAATTCTATAAGGTAGACAAGAAGTGCAAAAATACATATTACATATAGTTATTAAGACAAAACTAAACAGTTACTACGAAACAAACGAGACTAAAAAGGTATACATGAAAAATAAAAAAGCATTATTGAGTTCGGGCTAAAGACAAGCCCTTGTACAAGAACTCTGTACAAGTACAAAAACTGTACGCGAGTCGTAATTTATATTTTTATTACCATAATAAAAATGACAAAATATCCGTGGGTATCACTTAACATCAGGAGAGCCTCCTGCTCGTTTGGTTATATATTAAAAAAGTCCACAATTTTAAATACAATATAAATATATTACAACAAATATTGCCAGACTTTCTGGAATTAATGCCTAATAATGGGCTCACCGGTGCTTACGTAATTGATGAATGCCTCTTATTAGTTTACGTCTTCGGAAAGTTATTGCTCGGCATCTACATTGTGTTTGCAGGCAATGATTTGTGATTTAATGATAATGATTAGAGCAGTGATGCCAACTCCAACAGTTCCCTAGGAGCAACTTTAATTGTAATACAAAATCCAGTTTTGTATATTTGATAAGTCTTGACTTGTTAAAGATATCGCGAAATCTGAACAACAGTTTTAAGAATATTAGCCTGCATCATGAGCAAACCTCACACACCCTCACATTCACACCATCACACAACACATCCGAATTAGGTGTCAGTTAAATGCATTGAATATTTTTGAAGTTATACTACTTTTGGCCCGTTAGTGAAAAATTTACGCAGCTATAGTCAACATTTTCGGTTTTTACCATCGTTAGTGTTGTTTTTTTCTACAAACGTAGAACAAAATTTTTTGAAAAGATTTTTATCTTGTTAGGAGATTCTTGACCCCCCCCCCCCCCCATGAAACGCGCCGTAACGTTTATGTATGTGTATCCAATAGTAAAACGTTTCATGGGGGTGATCATACCCTAAAACTTACCATTATGGTGTAAAGTACTGGAAAGTGGAAAATATTATTAACAATAACGCGTAATTCAATCCCCGCCCCGCCCCGCAAGAGGGTCCCCCCTCCCAATCGTTATGTAATACTTGAACGCTCCCTTACGCAAAAGAAGTATAACTTCCAACAACTCCTTCGGACCGTTGACAATTTTAAGATTGTAATTTGATGGTTTCACTTCGACAGATAACAATCTACCGAAGAATAATACGTTTAATTGTAAGCAGTACGTTGACGTACGCAATCTTTCGACAGTTCACAATCTCGCGAGATAGATTACAACCTAACTGTATTTACAATTTTACGATTTATTACTCTTTAAGCTTAGAACTTTTACATTTATGTTTGTACTATTATTATTTTCTATAGATTTTACTTTTAGTTGTAATTAGTGTTACACTTTGTGTGGTTTTGTTATTGTTATGCACTTCTTATACTTTACACTCAGTTGGTGTGTTGTGATTTTACTTAGCCTACGGTTTCAGTACATACCAACATTCTACATTTTGCTATGCTACCCCAGAGACACAGATTCCTTCAAAAGACACGTGTACAAATTTAGCAACTATCATACTATTAGTTTCTTTGAATACAAAAGTATAATTGAATAAAAAGCCTTGCTTTTTGTGATGTACTCAAATAAATCACCTAAAAACACCTAAGAAATCTTGATTCCCAAAGTTGGCATCACTGATTCACAGTATCGCTAAAAGAAATATGTCGCTATTGAACGACAATTTTGCATTATCGATAAATATGATTATAAAGTTTTACTTAGAAAATTGCACTTTGCAATTGAAAATCATCGCGTAACAATAAAACAAAATCCAGCCATGCGACCATCAATTAGTATATGCTATAAATTTTGTACACAGAAGGGAGACAGACCGTCATTGCCAGTTAGAATAAACAAAAAACCCACCCCCGTATAGTCAAAGCTATGAAAATGAAAAGAGAAGATATGGATCAACATTCTATACGCTATAAAGCATTGTCAGCGTTCGTACTTACACGGTTTATGGAGTTCTGCCACTGCCGCGGTCGTGTCTCCGTTGGCGAGTGCATGATTGACAATTTATTATATTAATACTAAATTTTAAAAGCGCGTAATTTGCATGGGCACCCAACGACTGAACACTAGATATATCGATCGGGAAACCCATCAAAGTCTAGCGTCTAACACCTTAAAATTAAGCACACAAAATGATCGATGTGAATAATATGCACGATTTAAAAGACCCATATGAACAACGATATTTCTTACCTCTTCGCTGGTGGACTTGTCGTGTCTCGGCGGGGTGGTGGGTTGGCCGGCCTGGCTCAACAGGTCGGGGAGTACCGAGCTAGTCCTGGAGCCACTACCTTCATTGCCACTTGAACGACCCTATGAGGAGTGGGAATTTTACAAATATTTCACTTAGTAGCGTAACCCAATTGAAAATTATTCAGCAGACCAGTTATCGGCAATGCTTTAATGTTTTCGACAAAATCGTCTCCCTCAATAATCTAACACATATTTTCACATCCTCTAACATATAATTATGGAAAGAAAACAATTTTTCAACGGATTGAAGCTATGTATCATTATAAACTTACAATTATTTTACATAATTTTAATTTTTTTTCCGACGCTAGTTGATACCAACTCCGGGGAAATAAATACAGATAACACAACTTTCTCTACAGCTGTGATACTTTTGACATTCAACACTTTTAGTCTTCAGTCACCGTGACCACGCACGCTGTAAAGCACGCGAAACGTCAGAAAAAAAATTAAAATAATTATATGTCTATAATAATACATAGCTTCAATCCGTTCAAAAAGTGTTTTCTATAAATGTGTAAAAGTTATTTTAATAAAAGACAATATTATATAATTATTGAATATCTCCGACGACAAAGGGGAATTAGCTAGAATAAAATTACATAATAAACAAACCTAATCAACACATCCGCCATTTTGATTTAAATTTTAACATTTTAAGTCCCTCTAGACGTTTTGGTTCATGAATGAAATTATTATGTACTATTTAATGGGGGTGTTAGAGGCTGTCCATCAATCACGTGAGGTTAGAAAGGCAAAAACCACGATATATGGGGTGGTGGGGTTTGGAGTAACGCGCGAAGATAGTGTTGACAGAAAGTCTTGCTAATCCGTGGCCCCAGGATAATGTAGACGTACATATAATATGTTTTTGGCATGATGACACCAATATTAATCTTATACACACAAACAAAAAGGAATAAGGTACATTGTAAGTTTTTAATGTGTGTGTGTTGTGGTGGTAACTGGCCCCGGCTCAGCAATATGCTGTGGAGGAGACGTTAACCACGGAAGGACCACAACAGTTATGACCGTATCGTGACACCTATATAAGATATTGTTCTAAAAATTCTAAGATACTCCATAGGTACAAAAAATACACGTGTTTTGTGGTTGTTTAGTTTTACACCCCCCCCCCCATAATTGGGGGATACGTCACCCGAAGGGAGGGTCGAACATCACGTGATTATGGACGGCTTATGGTAAGAGAAACGAGACTTGACGCCACGACTACGATGCGCCAAAACCCGTTCTCCGATCCGTTAGTGTTGAAGTGAACTTCGAGTCGAGCGCGATATTAATCCAGCATCAGCACACTAGCAAACACATGCACAACACATACACACGACGATGTCCTCCAGCTTCTGTGAATTAATGATCATTCCCGAATGTTACATCTCCTCTCATCTTGGCAGGAAACGGTCGCGCACAGAACAAAAGAAATATATTAGTTGGTGCTTTGTTAATGGAAACTACGGCATAGCTATCTAGATCACGCCAAAATACACGAGCGATATTGAAATCGAACCCACAACCAGCCCCATAGCATAGCAAAGTTAGTTGTTACCTCATACATGTTAACTATCCCAAGCAATTACCTGGTCCTGCGCTATAACCGCTTCCTGCCTCGACAGGACCTCATCGTTCCGATTGCAATTCCTTCTGAATACAATATCGGACTCAGTCTTCTCCCTGCGTGGTTTGTACGCCACGTTCTCTTTGCTCAACGTGTTCGCAGTGAGATCCAGTGTATTCTCAAAGCAAATGCTCGTGGCTGGTGAATCGCTGTTCACGCTACTCTGGCGGCTGTTGGTTTCGCTGTCCTGTCTTATTAATTCGGCGACACTCTTCAGCGCGTCAATTGGATTGGAAGCCCTCGGATCGGGTTTGGGCTTTTGCACGAGCTTCAAACTGTCCATTTTTATGAAATCAGTCAGCACAGGCTCGCCGTGTACTTGAGGTCTGCTCTGTTTCCTTGTGTGATTGAAAATACCGCTGGAGCGTTGTTTATTCGCGCCAGGTGGAGCCTCGTGCTTCGGGATGTAAATGGCCGAGTGGCGCGTGCTGGAAAGCGGGAAGAAGTCGGAGTTCTCCCTGCGGAAGCCTCTGAAAAATCTATTTGGAGGGATCGGCTCCTCTTGTTCCTTTTTGAACTTCAGAATGTCTGTAAGTTTCTCCTGCGTGGTCTTGTCTGTCTTTGGGAATTTGACACGAGACGGGGGCGTGGCTATCGCCTTGTATTTGACCCAGCCGTCTTCCATCTCAATTCTGGACTGACGTTGGAGCTGGGCTCGTTCCGCCTTGCTGGGATCCTGTTTCTCTTCTTTATTATTTCTCGATGGGAAAAATCTAGCAAAGTCCCAGTCCTTTAAGAGGACGGCTTCGTCGACGTCCGTCTGTCTCTTCTCGTTTTCCCTCTGGTTTAACATTAGTATGAAAAGCACAAAGAAAATTATAAACAATTCTGCTCACTATTTTGGCGTGAAATTGTAACCCCACCCATAAATATTAAGAGATATACCATAAACCACATCTACTGTTTATGTAAATAAATTTGGAATATAAGGACTTGCAAGGGGAGAGATCAAAACCATAATAATTTGAAGATTTCACATGATAGGTTAAAAGTATGACTCAAAATGTCTCGCCCACTTACTTATAAATTCTTCAAAACTATTTAATTTTTAACTGATATTAAATTATAAGTAAGTGGGTTCAAACAGCTTCAACAACTTTGAACACATGCCAAATAATTGAGAGCAAAGTTTTGTACTTGTATAATATTTCTCATTATAATTATTACAGAACATAACACTGCGAATACTTTATTAAAAAATAAATCGTAAATTGTAAATATATGTTAGCGGGACACATTCAGTCGAGATTAGTGCTAACAATCACGTCAAAACCGTATTCAGTTTGACATACGAAACTATCCAGTCATTATTATCATGAATATTAATCATTCTGAGAAAATATTTCCCGATACAAGACTTTGCCCCAAAATCCCAAAAAACTCACCCGCTTCACTAGCGTTCTATCAGCGTGGGGGTCATCGTCGTCAGGCGTTGGGGGCAATGGACGAGTGGGAGGACCGGCTCCGTCTTCCGACACGGCGGACAGTCCTGGCCTATAGCAAAATTCGGGACTAACAAGCCGAAATAAAACGAAAAAGGAAGGATATATGAAGTAAACCAAGTGTCCAAGGTATGGTATGGTGAATCATTATCGAAAATAGGGTAGATGGAAATTAAATTTCAGGTATGGGTTTGGAAGATTGTATGTATGAAGCAGGGACAAGCGTTGGAAAATATCAGAAAGGTATCGATGAAAAATATTGCGAAATTAAATAGAGGGTATGAACAAAATAAAGTAGCAACATAAAGAAAATGAGGGTAGAATGTTTAGTATGATGATAATGCTTTTAAATACGGTTCGAAAAATAACATAATTCATGACAAAATATGATGATTTGTTTCAAAATTATTTAAAAATATATTAAGTTGCCGGTACAAGAATATAAAGAATGTTAAAAGAGTTTCAAGGGCCGATGTTGCGTCGTTTGTAAATTTTATACAAGGCGCAACTTTAAAATTATTGTAATGCAACGTCCACCATAACTTCTAATTGTACTGGACCAGCGAAGGTCTTATTAGGAACAATACCATTTTTACAAGAAGTCAAGTTTTATTTCCCTAAAGAATGCACAGGTATAGTATTTATAACACACACACATTTATAGTATTTATAAATCTGTAGTTAATTTGAAAACAACGCAATATTGTCAATTAAAAATTTAAAAAAAACTAAAAAGAAAATTATAAATGTGATTGAAAAAAAAATGATAAAAATTATTGAAAATTAAAAAAAAATTATAAAAATTATTGAAAATTAAAAAAAAATGAAATAAAAAAGTTAATAAAAATTTAAAAAAAAATGATAAAAATATTTCTTAGATGTTTTCTTTAAACCGTAAATACAACGAAAGCTGCCTTGTCTGTATCAAGAAGCTCTCTCTCAGAACTCTTAGAACTTTAAAAACTGTCGCATTCTTTGAACTTCACTACAAACGTTTTAAACATTGTTGAAAAATTATAAATTAATTAAAAATAACACTAAAGCCTATTAGATCGACAAATAATCGAGGACAGAAATCTGAGGCCCAGACCTAAAAAGGGTCGCAGCGCGCCACTATTTATGTGTATTGAAATATAACGAAGAAAATTGTCTTTTCCGATTAATACGATTAAAAAAAACGATTTTTTTGGGGACATTTTTTTCGTTGGACACATATACAAACACACACATATATGTATATAAAATGACCCCAAAAAAATATAGTTTTTTATCGTATTAATCGGAAAAGACAATTTTCTATATTATATATATATGTCGCCATATCTTAATTAGCCGTTCAATTAATAGCCTCATAACTAACTAGCGGCCTGAAGGATGGTCAGCCAGTTGAACAAAGAGCTAGGCCTTGGACCGATGACGTTTCACTTTCTGTCACTTTCTGCCTCTAGTTAAACGGCTAGGCCGTCAATTAAACGGCTAATTAAGCTATTTGGCTGCGACATATACAATAGACAAGACGAAGTCGAGTCGAGTAAAGGATTCCAGTTAACCGGCCATCTTAAAATACTACTTACAGTGGTTTGGGTGGGTCACTGGCCAACAGCGTCCCATCATTCCTGACTCGACCCCCGCCCTCGTCTGGATCCGAATCACTGTCGGACTCTTCAAATGTCGGTTCTGGTGGGTTTCTTTCCACCGGTGGACCTGGAAGTAACACTACTAGTAGCATATTTATTATCTTCGGTCTTCACACTTTCGCGGCCGAGTGAACAGGTCCTCTGAACGCCATGGTATCTTCAAATTTTTCTCTTTTATAAGAACGTTTCTCTGATTTCAAGGACTAAAAACTACTCGAATTGGTCCAGTCGAGTTTTGATATTAGCAACATATTTTTATTTATATTACCCAGAACTGCGCAAACGCAAGTGATACCAACATTAATACATAGCGACAACAGAACAAGATCCTAAGAGAAATTGCAAACATAACCAACGACGAAGTTCACGAACACCTTGAAATGCTGTTCTCGTTCTCACTCATCAAAGAGGAAATTCAAAGACTGGCAGCTAAATACAAAGAGCGGTTAATCCGTCACCATACTTTAGAGCTAGAATAATGCCGGTAGTTCTAGGCAGAAGATGAGTGGATGCCAATGGGAAGTCACTCCACATGACAGCACCACAGAAGAGATTCGCTCATAGCCTTAGGGCTGCTTGCGGGTATTTGCAAAATAAAAAAAACAGATTTCTCTTGCTTTTCATATTGTCTTATTTTTATATTACTAATTTTAAATATTGACCTTTAAAAACAAGTTAATTAAAAACATTGTCCGGGAGTTATGTAACACGCCATTATTAAAGTTACATATATGTATATTGTATATACGTCGCAGCCAACTGGCTTAATCAGCCGTTCAGTTGACAGCCTCTTAACTAAACAGCGCCGTTTAACTAGTGGCCTCAAAGATATTCAGCCACTTGAATGAAACAGATTGTCAAATGACTTGGACCGATGACGTTTCATTACTTGCCTAGCCTTGTTGACTGTTAATTTTAATTTAGTTCCACTTTCTGCCACAAAGTTTCATTATTTATTTATTTATTGTATAAGTGTTCTTAATATAAAGGAAGTTGATGTGGTGGAAACACAAACTGTGCACAGTTTTTCTATCCACCAGGACGTCGAACATAATTAAATCATTATAAACAAATCGTAACACGTAAATCGTCATAAACAAATCTAAACACTGACGCGCCATAGATAACCGATGCAAGAAACCTGTTCTTGTCGAGAATTCTCATTCACATACAGTTGAGTTCCTATATTCGATTTTTTTTAATGACGTATATAGCATAATTTATGTTATGCATAATTTATAATTGTTTGAATTATGTAGTATTTTTTTAATTTAAATTTAATATTGTTTCTTGTTATATTAGTAAGAAGTGTAGCTGGTATCGAGTTTATTAAATTTGGAATAATGTAGTCTAATGTAATCATGAACACAAACAAGTACAATGGAAGAGTGTAGCGACAAATAATAATGTGTAATTAGCTTTGACTGACTCAAACAAATTATTTTTTTGTCTCGGGTGTTTCATCTATGTAATTTCTGCCACATGATCACTCCATCGTACGAATGGCCTAAGCATTAGCCAGCCAGTTTATTAAACGCTACGACTAAATCTTTGAGGCCGATAGTTAAACGGCGCCGTTTAGTTAAAAGGCTAGGCCGTTAATTGAACGGCTTTAATTAAGCTAGTTGGCTGCGACATATACACATTTTAGTTAATAATTAAAAGCGTAACCAATCATCTAACACTTGAAGCCAAAAATATTACCCAGAACCGTTCCCGAACCGAACAGATAACAGTTAACAAAGACGTTTCTACTGCATACCGTCTCCACTATCGACTTCTTTATATGTTCGCATAGTTCACAGTTATATATGTATTATATATTATTTTTGTACTGTTATAGTTTATATTTTTGTGAATAAATTATAGATTTCTTCGTAAATCATACCTTGACCATTAGCTGGTGCTCGTGGAGGACGATTCGGTGGCTCGTTACCAGAGACCACGCCCAACTCGTTCAATTGTGCGGCCAGCTTATCCAGGTCCTAAAAAAAGTATTATATATTATTAGATGTACAGATTTCTCCATTTTCTACGGCTCTATCAAGTTTGAAAAGTATTTTATATCCTTTTAGTGGATTACTGGAAGCAAATTTAAATAGAAAATCTTTAAAATTCAGATTAGCGTTAAGATTCGACTTCGAGGGTAAGACTGGACTTCAATAAATATACATTTGTATATATTTTAATACGCGTCAAACACGAAAGAGCCATTATACGAAGTTATTTGAAGCCTCATACAAAGTATTTATGAAAAGCAAAAAATCTGTGGAAACAGCCATTACCGACCTGGTAAAGCCATAACCTCAAAATTATCAAACTTAAAAACCTGTAAATCATCATCCTTTGTAACTATAACAATATGTTACCCTACGAAATATTGATAATACATACAGATACCGGCAAACTTCTTGAGCATTAAACAAGGGAGTGGGGCAAGTTGGCGCATCGTACACAGCGCGGGACACAAACGTCAACTGATTTACCAATCACGCGATCGACCCCCCCGCCCCCCAGGGTTAACTAAAAATCACTCCTGCGCAAGCAAGAACATTTGTTCAAGAAGTTTGCCGGTATCTATATTTCGAATACCAAAATGAAGACTCCGAAGTCGCAGTTAGTAAAATATAATGACGTCCTACTTTTCCCGGAAAATAAAAGCAATAAATCCAAAATGAATGTTCATAAAACTTTCTACCATAGATGTTTGTTCCTGGTCGACACAGGACACGATTGTTTTTTACGTACTTTTTCTGTCAGTACTTATTTTGGCTTATCAACACGATTACAAAGTGGAACCTAAAGACCGACTCTACATGAAAAAAGTTTATGTAACCGGCATATAAACTTGATAACTATGACTTTGAAGATATATAACAGCTATTTTCAGCTCATATAACAAATGTTAAAAAAGACACACCTCTGGCCTTCTTGGCGGTATCTGCATGTGCAAACAAAAACAGCGTGACATGAAAATAAAAAAAAGCTTTTAAAATAATATTACGACACAAAAATATCTGCTAAAAAAAACACACACAAATTAATTGCCGGTTATTAGTCTGTGCGGAAACAGAATATAACTAGTGTTCTAGTGTCGCCAAAATCAAAAATCTTTAGGACTACCTTCCGCACAGACTAATAAAAAATATATTTTGACAGACTTCAAATGGTTAATTGTGATATAATTTCCTTCCAAGCATCCGTTTTAGTAATATATTTTTAAAATGAAACGCGTTTATCGGCGTTGGAAAAAAAATACCGTCACATTTTTCTGTTACGCGCCATTTTTTTCTTGTCTGCGGTTGATTCGAAGAGATTCGAAGCCATTAATAACAAAAATAACGATAACAATTACAGTAATAATTCTATTGCAATTAATGAAATTCTGTAATAATCTTAGTAGTAATAAGGCAAAATGAAATAATTGTATTATTTGAATTCTTGTCTATGAAAATAATAGCCTTTAGTTAAAATTTATGTAATTTAACTTTATTTAACCAATTTGTGTAAAGTAGCATATAGTAGATCATTTTTCGAAAAATAAGGTCATAAAGAAATTTCACTTCTTACGTGTGTACACTAGTACACGCACA
This sequence comes from Pieris brassicae, assembly GCF_905147105.1. NCBI lineage: Eukaryota > Metazoa > Arthropoda > Insecta > Lepidoptera > Pieridae > Pieris > Pieris brassicae. The sequence continues at coordinate 4,911,518 of NC_059677.1, forward strand.
CATTTTTTTAATATACAAACTCAATTATTTCGAATATTTGACAATTAACATCCAAATTCAATGTCCATATTCGCATTAAAAATGATTTGGATTAAAAAAAAAAATAAACCATGTTTTTTTTTAATTTGACTATAGAGTTCGTTTTGTCAATAAAAAAATGGAACAGTGCTGAATTCATGGACACACTTTTCATTTTGTCTGTCCAATCCAATTTATGCAAAAAAAAATGTTGATCTTGAAAATGCTCGTTTTGTGAACTAATCAAATCCAGTTTAGACGTTTTCCTAGTATCAAAATATTTTTTTTTTTATTCAATATAGTGTATTCCATACCATGGGTTTGAACATGTGGTGCGAACCCCTCTGCGGGGGTTGCGGCCCACTTGCGGGCGGAGTCCCATTATTGGAGCCGGAGCTGTTGGACGAGCCCGACGACTTCGGGGTAGGCGGAAGTGGCCTGGAATTATCACATAAACCCATTAAAATATTTTCTATACAAAAATTTACCAATTTACAAAAACTGTTAAATTTTCTGTTCCTTTAATTTTTAAAGGCAAGGTTGCTGTAACGGAGACCAGTGATTTCCAAACCTTTTTGTGTTCTGTTACCTTAGCCTTTCTAAATTTTCTCCTTAGCTCCTTATACACGTTGAGTAAAACAAAAAATACTTGGCGATTAAAAATCTGTGCATCTCCCACCGCATTTACCATGGGGAGTGTTCAGGAGAGTTGTTCGGTCTAATGATGATAATAATCTCCCGCAGCTGAGTTTCATTATCGGACGTCAAGGTGGAATACAAAATACCATCCGTATCAATCACCTCGACGTCCGCCGTTCCACGATTGAGCGTTTTCTATGACATTTTTTGCCAAAAAACACACCACCTTCGAGAGTCCTTCAAGAAACGAGACGAGAGAGAGATTCTTGAAAGGCCGGCATTGCACTCGCGAGCCTACTGCAATGCGAGTGTCCATGGGCGGCGGTATCACTTAACATCTAATGAGCCTTCTGTCCGTTTGTCTCCTATTACATAAAAAAGTGAGAGTTTATTGCCAGTTCTTCTCTTCCGTTCTACGCCCTTGATTTGATAACTGTCAGTAAATGTAAAATTAGAAGCATTAAATATTTTTTTTACTGACGTTAATAAGTGTACATTGTGTTACCTATGTGAATAAATGATTTTTGACTTTGACTTTACATAATTTATATATATATAATTGTTCACTTAAGATACTTAAATGATAAAATACATTGGATTTAACAACGAACTCCCTAAAGCGTCGAAATCAATTTGCTTTGGTTGGTTCAGCTTGTCTTCCATATAATAATACTGAGTATTTTGATAAAAGGCTCTTCAAGACACGACTATTTAATATAAATGTTGGTACAATACTAATCTATATTAAAACATCAATACACTAATATATACATATCATAAGTTGTGATTTGTTAAAATAGCTTTAACACATTAAGAAAAACACTTTTTGAACGGATTAAAGCTATGTATTATTATTAAAAACTTATAATTATTTAAAATTTTAATTTTAATTATTTTATTTTAAATTTTAAGTCACCGTGACCACGCACATGAAATATTATGTAAATAATTATAAGTTTTTAATTATAATACATAGCTTTAATCCGTTCAGTGTTTTTCTTACTTTTTAAGTTGCTAAAATTAGTAAAAAACTGCGGAGCTGTGTACGTTCTTTTGTCTCTTTTTTATCGTAGTCCGCAATAAACTCGACCGTCGACATCATGCATACGAACTTTCTAAGAAATTCGTTCTTTTATATACAAATTGACTAAAAAGTAGGAGTCATGGATATGGAATACGTTTTTCTTCTCTCCTTTCAACGACAACTCTCTATAAGGCCCTAAAATGCACAGTCCCTTTGATGTCGTTATATAAAGGTCACACTGTATATGTAACTCACCTATATCTGTTAGGCTGTTGTGCTTGTGGGTCTGGCACTACGATCAGTCTTTGAGGAATTGTTGGCCTCGCCGGAGGACCGGGTTCTGAAAAATAATTTAACAAATTTTTAAATTTTTTATCGTAACACAAAATGTTGTAAATAGAGGGTATTTACAACATTTTGTGTTACCCTCATTTTTTTCCCAAACAAAACGTGTTTTTTACCAATTCATTATTTATTAAGACTGAGTTTTATATTAATTGTTAATTAAATATTATACATTAACTACCTTCTTTATATATATGTTCAGTAAAATAAAATAAATAACATATGGTTATTAGGGAATATAAGACACAGGTATCACTTATTGCATATCATTAAATTTGAATCAGACGGCAAAGAAAACAGAGGATGTAGAGAAAAATCCGACATAAAATACTCTTTTAAAATATCAAATCATCAATCAACACTTATTTTTAAACAAATATCACATATTAATTAGAAGTAGCCTGTCCAGCACTAGTTCCAGCCCCCAGGCCCTTTTATCAACTAGATAATCGTTAACTTTGTAGTAAGCCTTTTTGCACAGCTTTTCTTTAATGCATTTCTTAAATTTATTAAAAGGCAGAGATAAAAGAGCCTCTGGGATGTTATTTAAGAAGAGTATCCCTTTTCCCAAATAATAATAACTAACTTTAGATAGTCTAGAGTACGGCGAAATTGCATATAGAGAATTATAAATAAAGAAGATAGTAAATTGTAGCAATGTCCAGTTTCTATGACCATAAACAGTAGAATACCTGGAATCTCTTCTCTCTCTTCTCGTTTACTGTTGCGTTTAGGCGGCGGCTGGGGCTGTTGTGCTTCTGCGGCTCTGGAAATGAAAAAGAAACATTGAAAAGAACTGCACAAATATAATATTGTCTTGGCGGAATATTTACAACGCTTTTACGACGAAAAACTCACCTCCCCTCCTGAATCTGCTGGAAATTCCTTCTCAAAGTGTCTCCACCTTGATGAGGGGCATTGTGCACGATAGAAGAAGGCTCTCCCGCTATCGCGTTGTCTTCCTCTTCTCCCTCTGAGCCCGAATACTTGTAGTCTTCTCGGACAGAGTTGTCCTGCTTGCGCTTCTTGCACCGATCTATGTGGTCCTTCAGCTGTATCCGAACTTGGCGTTCTGTGGGTTGATCTCTGAAAAAAAATTTTTTTATGATTTTTATTGATTTCTTTCGTAAATGTTTGAATCTTTACTTAAACAAACAAAAATGTGTTCGTGTACTAGTGCACAAACGTAAGAAGTGAAACTTCCTTATGACCTTATTTTTCGAAAAATTATAATATTATGCAACTTTACAGAAATTGATTATATAAAGTTTAACAAAAGGCTTTTATTATCCTATGATATACATAAATACAAATAACACAATTATTTCATTTTACCTTATTACTACTAAGATTATTTCACTGGAAAATCACTTTTAGCCTATTTATTTTATTTAAATTTAAATGACAAAGACATACATAGACAAACAAAACTCCACAGACTGACAAACAAAATTAAATTATACATCTGTTAACTCAAAATAGACAATAATCTAAACTTTAAATGCAGAGTACGAACACTGTAATTTCATGAATTTTTTAACCGACTTATAATAAGCGGATTGTAATCAAAAATTTAAAATTTACTTAATTGCCTCATGCTTTATCTATTAATTTCTAGAGAGCTTTTCTTACTCACCTGATGAATGGGTGTTTGAGCAGCTGTTCGGTGTAAGGCCTCTGATGGTAATCCTTTACGAGCACAGTCTCGATGAAGCTGTGGAACTTCTTCGCCCACTTTTTGGACTTTAAGCGTGGTGGTGGATTCCTGGATTAGCAGATTTTTAATATTAATTAATAGACACAATATATGAAAAACGTGGTTTCAGCTTGCGACTCTCATTCAAACTAGCTGCTGTGGTCTCTGGCAGAATGACAAGCGCTGTGGAACAACTCTGCTCCTCAGCATAATGCTGAGCCATGGCCAATTACAACCACAGCACACACGCATTACACAATTAAACATTTTTCTTAAAAAACAATTGTTATTGTTGTTTTCTTTTTTATTTATTGATTTTTCTTTTTGATTATTGTTATTTTATGTGTTTTGTTAGTTATGTCTATGTCAATGGAGTATGTGCGCATTTAACATAAGGAAATTTTGCCTTAGCGCGAAAAGTCGACATGTGTCAGGCACAGGAGACTGACCTACTTGCCTATTAGATTGACAAATGATCACGAAACAGATACAAAAATCTGAGGACGAGACTTCCAATTTATATTATCATTATATGGGGCCGTTCAAGTATTACGTAAGCAGATTAACTGGAATCCCCCCCCCCCTCTCTTAGTAGGAGCAGCAAAAGCAAGCAAAGCTGTCAAAAGTATATAAACATATTTATTTTACAATTACAACGTTAGGGAGCGTTCAAGAAAGCCAATTTTTATTATACCTACTATAATTTTAATCAACTTATTCGTCAAAAGAAACTGAAACATTTTCTATAAGGGAGCGTTCAAGTATTACGTCATACAATTTTTGGAGATTCTGGACCCCCCCCCCCCCACCATGAAACGCACCGTAATCTTTTCTGTATCCAATAGTAAAACGTGTCGTGACCACCCCCAGTGACTCTTTATACCTAAAACTTAAAAAAATAATATTAACAATAACGCGTTATTCAATCCCCCCCCCCCCCAATTCGTTACGTTAATACTTGAACGCTCCCTTATCACCAAATAAGAGAATCAAAGGATTAGTCCAAACGACATCATAAAACCTACCTCGGAATAAGGAACAGAGCTCTCATGGGATGCAAGTCACACAACGGGGGCTGGCTCTCCGCCATCTCCAACGCCGTGATGCCCAAAGACCAGAGGTCAGACCGGTTGTCGTACGTCGCTTCTGGGTTCTCATCGCAGGCGATGACCTCCGGGGCCATCCAATACGGCGTACCGATGAACGTGTTCCGCCTCCCGATTGTTCTGTCCAATTGGGCTGATACTCCAAAGTCCACTGAAATATGACATTTTTAATTGACGATACTGGCTCGGATGGATCGCCAAAAAAGAGCCCATGAACACTCATTTCAGTTGATGCCGGCCTATGAGGGAGGAATACATCCCATTAAACAATTGGGTTGTATGGAGGGCAAACGAGCAGAAGGCTCACCTAATATGACCACCCATGGTGGTATCGCATTTCAAGAAGACTCGCAAATGTGTTGCCGATCTTTTACTGCCATAAGGCTCACTGGTGCGTTGCCGGCCTTGTAATTCCAGAAAGGTCGGTAGTGCGTTGCTGGCCCTTTAATTACAGATATCTCGCAAATGCGTTTCCGGCCTTTTACTGCCAGTTTTTAACCCTACTCTCACACTCACCTAACTTAACTTCAGCATTGTCAGTCAATAAAACATTTTGTCCCTTAATATCACGATGAATGACTTTGTTTGAATGCAGATAGCTCAGCCCCCGGAGGATTTCTCTACATATATATGATATCCATTCTTCCTTTAATGACTGCCCCTTGGTAGACTTCACTAAGTCGGTCACGGATCCTGAAATATTTTATAAGAATGTGAATTTTCCATACTTACACTGTATAAAATATTTTCAGCACACACCATACACCCTCACTATCACACCATCACACAACACAACCATACTAGGTAATACCTCCTTATTAATTGTATTTCATAAATTCTATTGATCTTTCATAAATGTTTGAACCTTTGATGTATTCCATCTGTGGCTATATCTTTAGTATAATTGTTATTTGTTATATATAATAATGATTGGTTACGAAATAAATAAATATCTACATTGCTTCGATTAGTATAAAACAAATCTTTCTATATTATGAGAAATGTTAAAATTTTGTAGATCCAGTTGACCCATCTTTTTAAATACTTTTTATGTATTATGTAGGCGAAATTAGTTTTGAATTACACATTTTAAACTTATCTATGTAACTATAGAACCTGGTTCATTAACTCTCAACTAGATATTTTGAACTTTTATTAACTATTAAACCCAAAAAGGAACCACTGCAAGAAGAATCATCGGGCAGTTAAAAACCTTAACATTTAACACATACATAATTGTAAAATTTTGAAAATTAAATAATATTCATAATTATAATTAAAATTAGAAAATAATTAAAGGTTTCATCTGGAGTGTTCGATTATTTAAAAGTAATAAGATTTAATGTATGAAACTATATAAAAAAGATTTACTTTCATTATTATTATGCCTACAATAGAAACGAAAATTGTGCAACAAATTTGAAGCCAAACTAAAAAGCGGATGTTTCGATAGGTACTTATTACATGTCACATCGGAACAAAAATGATTCATAAAGAATTACACATGTTAAAGAAAGTAACAAAGTCATATAAATAATAAGAAATACTCAACAGTAATGAGAGGGAAATTTATTAATCAAAGTCAAAGTTCATTGAACTTTTCTCAACTATAATTAACATTAATTAACTTATATGAGATGTTTCATTGTAAACTCTTCAAGTGCTCAAGTATTAATATTATAGTCAATGGGGCAGCCACTGGTATATGTGTGCCATTTTTTTTACTATGTAAACATTACTAATCAATTGGTGATCATTTTCTATATGAGTCTAATATCATATAATAAAAATCTCTTGAAAAGTACAATATTTTCTATTTCAATTACCTTATCTTCAGATTTTATTATTATATAGAGCCAACTAACAGGTGACTGATGTTAAGTGACACAGCTACCTATGGACTCTCACAATGTGAGGTCTCGAGAGTGTGTTGGCGACCTTGTAGAAAACAGTACTTCTAACAGTCTTTATAATGGGTAAATAGGAAGTATTAGCTTAATTATACAATCAAGCAATATGCACTGTTGTCAGATAAAATATATGCAAAGATATAGAACAATCAATCCCAACAAGTATGAAACTAGTGTATGTGTTTATTGTCATAATTCACAGATGTAGTCTGTTTAATCCATTTTAATTATGACATGTGCTCACATCCACTTCCTGTTATGTTAGTCCTTCTATATATATATATTTGTTCGACAACTGAATACCACTCTCTAAATAAACAATTTAAACTTACCAGCACCACAATACTCCATAACCAACCAGAGCTGGTCATCTTTCCCTGGAGGACTTTTCTTTATAAAAGCACCATAGTAAGTGGCAATGTTGCGATGGGTTGAATATTTCTTTAGCACATTGATCTCGAGTTTTATTTCCTCTTCTTCATCTTGTGTCACATCCATCACCTTGATGGCAGCAAGCTGACCGGTCTTTGTGTGCCGTCCCTAGAAATGCCATTTTAAAGTTATAGCATCTATAAGTCTCATTAAAAGTAAGTACTATATTATGTCCCTAGTCAATTTTGACTATGAAAAGCCATGCCACAGTATACTGTGTCTTCATCATTATAAATTAGCTTTTAGTATCCACAAATATTTATTACTTTTAAGAAGTTCTATGAATTTGTTATATAATTAAAATGTACAGCCAGATTCATAAATATCTGCTCATGCAATATAGACTAACAATAGCGTTGGTAGATTTAAAAAATAAGTATTAAATTAATAAGAAAACATAATATTAATAAGAAAAAAATATCATATATTTCTTCTTATAGCAATAAAAATATAAATGTATATTATAACTTGATTTTATTTATTACTAAATTTATTACTTAATTTATTTATTTCACATGTAGGCTATATTGATAATATATTTACAAAATGCATTATCAAATATAAATATTTGTTGAGATAACATTACTTAGAACTACAATTAATCTGGTAGGCATAAAGATCTAAGATAATTTTAACAAAAAGAGGCCAAAGCTTCATTAGTGTATGAAAATTAAATAATGTTCATTGATATTAATAGTTGCTTGCAAATGGTCTTGTAGTTCAATGAATACTTTACATTACTAAGTAATAATCAACAACGTCAGGGTAAATATTAGTCAAATTGGAATACATAAGATATATAATAGCATGGCAAGTATAATTTTTAAGTACATACCTTGTATACTTGGCCATAAGTGCCATTTCCTACAACTTCGATAAGCTCAAATATTCCAGCAGGATCCTGTAAACAAGTATATACGAGAAAGGTATAGATAAAAGCTAATTATATTCCCTAACACCTTCCCAATGATTCACACCCTGCGAGATCATTGCACTCTAGACAGGTTTTCACAAAGGGGCGTAAAACAAAGTAATACATATGACAATGTTTTTAGGATAAATCAAATATTTACCTTTAATGCACTGAGGTCAATGTCGTCTAATGAACAATTTACAGACGGTGCTAGTTGATGCGCCATTTTGAGTATATTGTCACACACGGAGACAAAGCACGAGATCTTCACATCAATATAAAAACCTTACAAAAGATCTTATATCACAACATTTGTATAGATATGGATAAGAGTTTATTCTTGTACGTCTGAATAATTTATAAAACACATTGTTTACAATTAAATTTAAAGAGAATTACAGATACACAATTTATATGCCGCACACACACACCCGGCGGTGATGCCAGATGAAATCTTGGGACAACTGACAATTTTCTCAGACCTACCATAATGTTTTGAGTTCTACTATATAGGTTAAAAATATAGTAGATTTTACTTTTAAAATACTAATTTTAAAAATAATAACAACAAATAGCAATAGATCCGATTTTAAGAATTAAATATATAATTTCTTGTAATAATTCATCAACGGTTGTTTTCGTTTGATACCGTAACAACTTTAGAAACCTAGTTAAATTATTACCAGTGTAATTTTTTTAATTTAGTAGAAAAAAGCTTCTAACATACTAATTGGATTTTCGTTTGGGGAACGTTTAAGTTCGTGGTAATTCAGACCCTATTTTTATGTACATAAGTATCTAATGACCTAACAATGCATTTAAATTAAGATTTCGCTTAAAATACGATAGATGTCATACATATTAAGTGATACTGTAACATGAATATTGTTGCTTCATATTCTGAAGTATCCTTTTATTGTTTAAAATATATATACATTTTTATATTATGTTAATATTATATTTTACCCACTTAAATTGAATTAAGATTTTTCTACATCTGTATATACTTAAATACCGAGTACCTGTCATTAAAGATGTTTTTTTTAATTTTCTCACGGCTTAAACGGCATAAAAGTCCATAATATGTAATTTGGTGGCATAGGAGTGTTAGCTTGACGTTTTCAAGCCAAGCCAAGCCCACTACTTTAATTAGTCTTATTGTTATGGTTTTATAATCCGACGAGTTGTTAAATATATAATTGCCTTCGTAATTAAATTTAACATTTTCAGTATTTGGAGGGTCAATTTCAACCTACCTCCCTATTTGTGTACTTTTATAGAATTTTAATTTCAGACTCAATCTTTGTTCCAAATTACTCCAATATACTGAAAACTATTCTGAGGAAAACGAGAGATGTACCTACGGTTTACCTCAACGATATTCTAAAATATTTATACATTTTTCTAATGTAAATTTTATTGATTTTTGCAAAGTAGTTTCACCACAAAATACACACTTCATGTTAATATTACTCATAGTTAATATTTTTAAACGAATATAGGCAACATGCAGCCGGACGTATTCATCTTTATCGATGAATTTTCTTACTTCGGCTTGTGGAAATCGTCAAATATATTTTTCGTCATCCTTCAATCCTTCAAAATAAAAAAAAAATAAGCCACGCTCGAGAATGTCGTTTTTTTTTCATTTTTTACAGCCTTCCTCTTTCTTTACGTCACTTGCAAATTGTCAGGATAGTGATATATACACTTTTAAGTATTTAATTAACTCACCCTCCTTAAATAATTTTTTTTTTAACTAATCTGATCCTTTATCCTTGACGGGTTGCCATATAAATGGGGCTCATATTTGGTGGAGGGATTTCACTGGGTACAAGGTATCCCCCTGTATATTAATCTGCCACGCCGTAGTAAATCCTGAAATCCCCTCTTGGGTTAGCGCCGCTCCTTCTCGAGTTCTCGTATCATTTTCACATATGTCTCTGTGTGTATATCGTTTTTTATAACATATACATAATCTTTGTAAGCGATAGCATAAATTAAATTAAATATTACATTGCGATATTTCGAATCTTAGCAAATACCGTTAAGACATATGACAGTCGTACTTAAAAACAATAAGTTTTGTCTCGTAGTGATTTGCCATAATTGGATTAAATAAAATAAATATATTTTTTTATTTTTATTAAATACCTGTAATATTGATATACCTGTAAAGACGGGATAGGTTTAAAAGAGCTTTTTTACTGTAATAGTACATCCGGTTAGCTTTTTAGGCACTAAAACCTGAATTCATGAAACCATTTTTCTTTTATAAATATATAATTTGTTTACAAAAAAATATACATTCAGATTGGTTAATTGTCAAAAACAGCTATATATATAAGAAATGTAATAATAATAAAAAAAAGATGACAATTCTTAAAGTTGCCTATTGCAGATCGTTTAGATAACCCACAGTCAAACTCCACCTAGAATTATTGCCGAACCAATTTGAGCGTACCTATGCTTAAAAGCCTGGCAACGCACTTGCGAGGCTTTAGGCAATGTGAGTGTTCATGCCCACGTTAACCTCAGCTGAAGCTCCTTCCCAATTGCATATACATAAAAAATGCGATCTTAGTCATCTGTTTAGGATATCACAAACTCCATGGATTAACAAATACAGACATCTAAGAACAGACGTTTTGTATTCTCGACGTCATAAAAAGGGCTGTGTTTGGCGAACGCTTCTTTGAACTCAGGGGCCCCTTCCTATATAACAAAATTTCCAATTAATGGATTCTGAGGTAATCAAACTATCTAGATATAAACTCACAAATAATATAAAAATTACGCTGGCTGATACAGCGCACGCTTATAACAACTCTTAGATACACTCAGTTACATACACACACACCCATTCACACATACTAATTGCCTTATGAGACTTGTGTTTAATTAGTTGTGATTGTTTTAAACATGTACCATGTACCACTGACTAAGTGTAGCGATATATGGATTTAGTCACAACCTATTTTAAATGAGTAAAGTTTTTACTTATTATTATTTATTATATTTATTTATAACTATGGTCTAAACACTCTACAATACAAGGTACCTTAATTATAAAAATCCCCACAGTCAGCCATATTAAAATAGGCATGCAATTATTAATATTTATAATGTCATAATAATAAAAATAGTAAAGATATTTATTAAAAGCGTATGGTCTCAAAAGCTTCCATTAAATGCGCCTTTCTTTCAAAACTCTAATTAAGTGTGAGATTTCTGACAAGCTGTTAAAATAGTTTGATAGCTAGTAAGAATTTTTGAACATGTTATTTTTCTCCCAAATATCACATGAACATATGTGTCAAAACAATCAAAATAATTATGAAAATATCTTATAGAATACCCGTGTGAAAATGACTCGAGAACTTAATAAGGTCAGATGTGTTGCGGTCCCGAAACGTATTTGAACATATTAAAATAAACAGTATTTACAATTTTTTACATTCATAGTAATAATAAAAATAAATAAACATAGTTATAACAAATTTAAAAAGTTTGGTCCCTGTGGCAGTATACCTTTAACATTGGCAGCATTTGTCTTTCTCGCTGTATTGCGATACTTATTCATTGAGGAAAGCACCAGCTCTGGGGTCACCTGTTGAACCCAGGAGCCAATTTCAATCTTTATTCAACGCCTGTGCATTTGAGCCTTAAGGCCTAAGATTCTATATCATTATATTAGTAGATTAAACATATATTTACAAAAAAGTCATAAACATCAGTCGAGCTGTTTTGGAGGACTTTTAAACAAAAATCAGTGTTGCCTTTTGGAAGGCCTTCTGTAACTGCCTCGTGATCATTATTTCCAATAGGAAATAGGGAAGTAGGGGGTCTGAGACACTCCGTCTAGGGCAATCGAAAGCAATTTCTTTACGATGTTTTCCTTCACCGTTCGAGCTAGAGTTCAACGCGCACGCTTCCGTATGACTGATGAGTTTTTTTTTGTAAATCCACAGGGACTAGACGGACCTTTTTAAATTTGTTTTAATTTTCTTTTAATTCATTGTCAATTATAAATGTAGGTTTTCCTTAACCTTGTAAATACTGTGTATTTGATTTTTATGTTTAGGTTTTAATAAACGACAATTATATTGTCTTTGGTTTCCATAGCTTTTACACATTGGAAGAAAACAATTTTTTAACAGGATTTAAGCTATTTGTATTATGATAAACTTATAATTACAATTATATTTACGAGAATATTTAGGATCATTTTGTGACTAACACAATATTTATTCATTTCGGAAACAAAATAGATACATCTCTATACAATAAAATTTAAAAAAAAGATATATCCACAAAAAGTTTCACTGATAAAAAATAAGATACAAAGCGAAACAATACAAAACATGACAGCAGAACGTTATTTAAATTGACAATAAACAAAATGCATAAATCAGGAGAACGAAAAACATACTAGTAGCTGTAATAAAGAAGAAAGATACAAGGCTTAGGACATTAATAATTATTTTAACCCATTCTTAAGTGAAGCAGTAGAGGAGTGTGAAAAAACATCGATATTAGTAGCAGAATCCAAAGTAGAACCTGTGAAGAGCCTCGCGGAACCCAATGTTGGTTCTGGAAGTCGGAAGGTTAAAGGTTCTGTGCGAACGTAGAGATCTGGCAGGAATATTGAATCTTATGAGTTCGAGAAGATCTGAAGAAGTTAGTTCATGTACGCATATTTTTCTTATATATATACGTTCTTTGTGACTTTTTAATAACTATATGGACTTACATTTAAATTAATTCAAACAATTGTGTAAAGAAATAATACAAATCGTCTGGGATCCCTTCGGAATGTATACCACCATGTTACCAAGCAGGCTTGGATCCCGCAAGGCAAGCGGAAGCCTGGCCAACCCAGGCAAACCTGGCGTCATACACTTAGACGAGGCACAGAGAGCCGGATAGATGTAGAACAAGGTGTAAACCCCCTCATCTAGGGGTTGTAGGACTTTAAGTAGACAAATCGACTGGTTCAATAAATATATTATAATTATTTATTTAAGGAATATAAACTGTTTACACCATATGTATTAAATACTAAAGTGCGGCTAACATTTTGAATAGCCTTGGTTGTCAAAAACTTATCAGTTCTTGATCAGACATTACGTGATCTAATTTTAGTTACTCAAGTATCCGAAGGTTGCAATCATAACGAACAAAGAAACTAGGCACCAAAAATTAGTACGTGGCGTTTTAGGTGAAGATACCGATTATTGACCCAGTTGTAGTAAAGCGTGTGTTGCAAACCTTAAATTATTGACTAGATATTATACAAGTAAAATACAGCCTCGGAGCTACGTGCATACCAAATCGTAAGATCAAAGCACGCATAGGTACCTCACCCACACACGCGCAGCGCACACACGCGCAGACCACCAACACTAATAAAAGTATAATAAAAGTTACCAACAGAAGTACAACGTACGGTATTATTTGTTAGGAGGGAAGTAGAGGGAGAGGCTGACGCGCGAGGCAGCCAGTTTACCGTTGCAAGGCGCATTGTGCGGCTGGACGCCAGTCAACCGCGCGTTGCCGGCCCCTAGAAGCACCGGCCTCCGCCACAGGACTAACACACTTGTGTCACATGTATGGACTATAAATGAAAGACAAAGTGCTCGTTCATTATACAAGTGTTACTGTTTTGTTATTGGATCATCTCTACAACGGTATGTGTTTTCTATTTTAATAAACATTTTAATCTACCTTTGATTGGTCTATGCTGACATTATATTCGAATTAAGCATTTGAAAGTTAATAGAGCTTTGAATATAAGTCTTTTGACGATTTCACTCGTGATAAACTAATTTTTCAATTCGACTTTTTATATATTTGGTGATTGGTAACTCTCTTCATGAACAAGTTTATTTCCACCTCATTAAATATTAAGAGCTTTATCCACGACGCGTTTCGTGTATGGTAGGTATTTATTTGACATTCAACGCCATTTACCAGACAATTTGATCTATACAGGTGTATTTTAAGCTTTTCCGGATTCGTTGTCAGTTAAAAGTTTTCGATTTTCGATCTATCATAGAGAAATACATAATTTATGTACAAGCATTCACGCTGTCACCTACAGCATTGTTTACCACGTTGACAAATTATGACCTAAAACTGTTGAAGGCCTTCAAGGCAGTGGTCGCTTTAGATATACATGTATTTGCTACTAAGGGACATACCAGGAATTGCCATACACAATTATCATCTATGGTCTTTAAGTCATTCGCGCTGATTAGTTTTAGACATTCCACTGTATCCGAGGCGGCATAGATTACTCCAGAACTAGGGACTTCTACGCTATTAAAAAAAAATCCTTTAGGTATAAGTTACCTGGGCATTAACTTTTTTGTAGACTGTCATTAAAACACATGATATTAATCAGGAATATAAGCGGTTTAAAGCAGACATTTGTGGACTAAGACCTTTCTTTTCCTGCTGGATGGATCTACATCATGTACCCATATGTTTTATGTTAGTGGTCTGTCTCAATTGATATGACATTTTCCTTTGAATAATTCTAATGTACAGGGAGAGTAAAACTTGGTGAGTTTCTTAGCCGTTCTTCTCAGAACAAGGCCTCTTGATAGTTTCGCGAACGTATGGCATAGTCTTGCTCTTTCGCGAATTTTGTAAACGTTTTTGACATTCATAAGCATGCGCTAAGACGTATCTAAACTGAATAAACTTGATTTAATTGATTGGCCAAACGATCTTTTTGAGTTAGATTATTTATTGTATATTTAAACGCCTCCTCAAGTTGCAACACGCCAAGGCACAAACACCTTTATGCATTACGACACCACTTATATTGTGATAACAATTAGACATGGATAAACAGAAATTTGAAATTTGGTCCCTGTGGCAGTGTGTGAATGGCATTTCCTCGCTGTATTGCGATATTTATATTGCACCAGATCTGGTGTCAACTGTGCTATCTAACAGGTGCCAATAAAAATCCTCAATTAACAACTTGAATTCCATGACCCTGTACTTCAAAGGGAACAAATACTCATATATATTAGCCGTCTATTATTCTCCGCTCTGCTCTGTGGCTGTGCCAGCGTTTGTCCTTGTCCGGACGTAAGACGGGTCTACGTGTCTACAAGTAGCATCCCAAAAGCCCGTCCCATCCTCAAAGAGATCCATTGGCTGTCCCTACCAATGCATGTTGACTATAAGATGATTGGAATATTGACGGAGGTAAGAGACGCCGTTGAGGCCGGCGTCTCGAGACTCGTACTGACCTAGGACATGATTTAATTCATTAGAAGTAGGAAATGCAGTTAATATTATACATTGTGCAAAGTAATTATTATCCATGTTCAGATAATTAAATATTTAGATAGAAACACGTAATGTTAAACGAGTAATTCGTAATTATCTTCGAAGTAAGGTAATCAAATGTAATTGATTAAGTTAATGCCTACGATGGTGTACTGCGGAAAGCGCATTATTGAAGACATTGCTGACTAAACATAAAAAAAAACAATTACAATATTAAGTTAATTAGTTTTATTTAATATCAATTTCTTAACGACTCTTGTGGGAGCTTATTATATTTTAAGTTTGGGAATTTCTTTATTGTAATTAGTTACTTTTCTATCGTAAATACTTGATTATTACTTCGGTTATATGTTAATTATTTGTTTTTTGTTGCATATAATTTATGATAGATTACGAAATAAAGAAATGTTTCTATTCCCGTATATACAA
Source organism: Pieris brassicae (assembly GCF_905147105.1). Classification (NCBI taxonomy): domain Eukaryota; kingdom Metazoa; phylum Arthropoda; class Insecta; order Lepidoptera; family Pieridae; genus Pieris; species Pieris brassicae. The sequence continues at coordinate 4,927,338 of NC_059677.1, forward strand.
AGGCGTTTCCGTCTCATCAGTGAGTGACTTATTTTGTTTTTGTAAAAATAGCTGAAAATATACACAAAATTATTTAAAAAAAAAATTCGGAGGAGTTTTAGAGAGACAAGATCGCTGATGTGGACTCTCCTCTAAATGAATAGAGAGTACATTCTTCTTTTGTCGCGTTCTTCATTACTGATGGTGTTGGTGTTGCCATATCCACTCACCACTGTCTTCGACCTAAGCACCTTCGTAAGGCCTATAAGCAAGCACAGGTTTCGGCCTTCCACTCAAACGGTCACAAGGATCTCCAAGTTATCGGGACCATTGCGTGCTTTATGTCGTTTTGTAACACACTGAAGAAAGGCTGTTGATGGCTGGCTTGTTTGTCCATCCAAATCTTATCGATGGTATTTTATTTATTTATTTATTGAAGTTTACCACATTACCACATACCACTATATAGTATATGTTACAAGCTATCTTATCTAAAACATACGACGATTACGGTTAACATAAATGTTACAAAGAAAACTACTAATGCTTATTGTTAAGCAAAAAAAATCATATATTGGTACCACTCATACCACTACCGAATACCACTGTTTAATCCATTATAATCAAGAAGAATTCGAATGAGAGGCGCTTGAACTCCTAGGTTGGTTTTTGGAGACGGAATTAGGAAAATTCTGCAGATCCTGGAATGCGAGGCTGTGGTTAATGAACGCATGAAAATCCTCAGAACAGTGAGGTCGCTCCGCGAAGCCTGTGAAGTGCCCGGGAGACTTCTGTGCTTCTAGAAGGAGTTAGGCTGGCTAAATTCACCAGGGCTTTTACGCACAACGGACCAACTACTCGTCTAAGTGCGGAAATTGAGTCCACCTTACCTTACCTTGAAAAGAGGATGCCAAGTTTATGTCGTGTAAGAGCTAACTTATTTATTTCCACGTAAAAAAATGGTCCAGCCGCGAATCAATGCTTCCGAGCTCTGACACATTAACAATGCAATGATGTTTGTGCTCGAAAATTTTAGTGCAAAGGATGAACATAATATTAAAATATTAATTTAAAAACACTTATCTTTTTAATGTGTATTAAAACAGAATCTGTGTCATTTGTATCATAACCCAAAAATGATAATATGGTAATCTTTCGAAATTCGTTACAATTTTAAGCCTCTTATAAGATTTTATTTAATTCCAAAAGGTTCTTAATTTTTTACTGTTTAATATTTGTAATGAGTTTCATCTTTTGTTGCTGATTTTTTTAACTTATTATAAAACAACAAAGGAAAATTTCGTTGGAACATCCAGTGATCCAAATCTAAAACCATTTCGTTCATTATTTTTATTATAGATCAGACTTCTGTGCCTGACACATGTTGAATATTGGTTTTAAGATGACCGTTATCCCTCTCTGTTGTAAAGTTTTTGTTTTGTTCTTGAGTATTTTTTTAACACTTATAAGTCATCACACAGATACTTATGAATATATGTTATAAAGGATATATACTTTTAAAAATGACATGAGAACTTAAGAAAGCGCCAGATCAGATCCATGCAAATTACTCACAATCGAGTAGCCCGCAATATCACACACAACCCACGACGCATGGACCCGCCAAGCATCCTCGAATATACAATGTTAATACATAATTATGTAGGAATTACGAAAATAACAATAAAAGCGAATAAATTAAGTTTTCGTTGATTATTAATAGATGACATTCGTAACACGATTCTTTGTTTTCGTCAGTCTTAATTCCTACCATGAGTCATTTATTTACGTAAAAAACTGCGAACACAGATTACAAAAAAAACATTTCGATATTTTTAAAAGTCCACAGACTGTGTTAGGCACAGACTATAAAACGGAATCATGCAATAGATATTGAACATATACTTTAGTCCCAGGTCATTAAGGTTGTAGCTGTGTTTTCTTTTCTTTTTGGTTTTAAAGTGTGTAAATTAAATTATTTGACAACGGGCCTAGTGAGAAGTGAAATCATTTGAATTGGTGATAGAGTACGTTACTCTTAAGTGATCCACAGTGGTAAATAGAAAGAGAACACAATAACAGAGTATCTTCTTTATATTGTGTTTACATAAGAGACAATATAATGTATATTTTATAACCGCACATCAAAAGTAAATAAATAAAATTCAAAAGCAGTTCATAACACAGACACATACAGACAAGTATAAGTGGACAGCATCACCTTTCAACACTTTTAGGTTAAATTAATTATTAGTCTTAAGTTAGGCTATAAGTTTAAGTCTTTATTATAATACGTTTATTATTTTGAATAACATTTATATTAAAAACAACTTCGGGTTCATTATTATAAAATAATTTAATTACTTAAAGATAAAAACATTTTGCAACAACAGATGAAGGTTATCACGTTTATTGATACATACAGGAAGAGTTTCTCCTGGGCCTAATTAAAAGTTTTTATACCAAAAAATAATTAAAACATCGGAAAAAAATCTTAGCTCAAAGACTAATATCATGTAGACTCAATTTCCGCAATTAGAGATTTATTTGTTTCTTTGTGCGTAAAATCCTGGCTATTTAAGCCAGCCCAGCGCCTTCCAGAAGCTCAGAAGAAGGGTGGTTCGCTTCATGGAGCGCCCTCACTCCTCCGAGAATTTGTATTCGTTGGGAAGCCACGCATTCCAGGGCTACGTCGACTGAGAGCGAGATTATTTTTACTGACTATTTTGGTTATTGTTTATTGGTTTGTGGACTCAGTTCCCGCGCGTAGACTCTCAATAGGTTCGTTGTGCGTAAGATCCTGGCTAACTAAGCTAGTCTAACACCATCCAATAGCACAGAAGGCTCGTCGAAGCGCTGAAAAAGCGTCAGCCCATGGGGCTGTCTGTCGCGCCTAGGACGAAAAGATGTTAAAGAGCTCGTAATTTTGCCTGTCATTGTTTTGAGATTTGTTCTGTTTAAGTTTAAAAGTTGTCAGATTATTCACAGACTATATACACACAAATAAAAAGAAAATTTCTCAAGAAATATAGACGTTTTACTCTCGTCACTTTGTAAATCATTTTAATTTTAAACTCAAAAATTTAGTTTTAAATAAACTGATAATACAATTGAAATATGTTATTGTATATATACTAATATACGTGTATGTTGTAACATTTTTAGTCATTCTCGATGTTTTAAGTCAGCAGAAATTCCCAATTTCCGTCTGCAAAGGCCGGCCTAGGAGTTCAGGCACCTTTTAATTGATTTTTTCGCGATTATAACGGATTAAAGTGTACTTATCCGGAGCTGGATATGACAGTGGGCTGATCAATTTTAAAGAAAGCATTGTTAAACGCCTATCTTATACCCAATCCGCTGTATGGCTAGTAAATTCATTTTATATATATTTCAATTTTTTGTAACATATACTGTAGATGTAGCATGTATGATGTGGTGAACTTTAATAAATAAATATAAACCGTAAATATCAAAGCGTTGAAGTCTTTTATACTGCATTATCGCTAACGCTGTGGGCGTCGTGTCAAGCTGCTTACGAAGTGTTTTTTTTAAATATAAAATGTTTATAATAAATATTACATTGTATATCTAATATCTATAAAAAAATAACGACATCTCACTTCGCCTCCAAGTCTTCGTCAACCGCTGTCTTCGCTGTATTCTGGGTATTAATTGGCACAAGAAGATATCTAAGGAGCAACTTTGCAGTGGATCAAGCAACGCCAGTGGACACACTCCAAAGACATCCCTATCCCATTGGAGCTTCATCAGAACCTGCTAGCCCAAGCAAACCTAGCGGTCATACAGTTGTGGCAATGAGCTGGAAAGATTTGCAGCGTGATGAAATACCAGATTGGAGAACGCGACAAAGGCTCACTGTGGACACCATTTGACCCCATGTTTAGAGGACATTAAGTTATAAAATATCTTATAGGAAATAAATATGAAACCTTTATACCCCATTAAGCTGTAAATGCATTCTGACAATGGTGACGCATGCGCCAATAAATAATATGTATTTTATTGCTTCCATATTAATAAACGTGAGCGCAGTCATGTGGAAACGATTGGATAAAGAATATATTTTTTTTATTGACATTTAAAACAATAAATGCTATAAATATGACATTAGTCTGTCTGAGTTAGGCGTGCAACTCTTAAGTATTACATTTTGTTCAAGCCATGATAAAAATTAGAATCAGGAATTGGACACCAGCAATTTTTTTAATGAACCAGGGGCAAACGGGCAGAAGGCTCTACTGATTTTAAGTGATACCAACTAATTGGTATGCTCTTTTCTTGAAGGAAATGAAATCGAATTGGAATTGGCAGCTGGTGCAACATAGCGCGACAAAAACTGCCTTAAAAAACGCTCAGTTGTGGATGGACGTCGAAGTAGATACGGCTAGAATTTCGTATTCTGCATCAACGTCTGAAACTCTGCAATAATCAGAACCACTCTAAGTTCTTATATGAGGGAATTAATATAATAAGGGAATCATTTTATAAATTGTCTTCTCTTTGAGTGCTTTGAAAGTTGATTAATAAATAAATATGTGTAAACGTATTTAAAAAACTTAAAATGTAATATCTTGATTGACAGACAAGATGGCCGATCCTTTGATCAGCTGTAATTACTTCAATTATTATTAAATGGCCAATGGCCAATATAATAAATGTCTGAAACCTATATAGTTCAGCTAAATTTTGACATTGTTTACAAAACTGAACCAATTCGACTTAGTATCCATTAAATTTTTTTATAAAACATTGGTTTGGTTAGCTTAATAACATTTTTATCGGTAAGGGACGAGATGTAGAGGAAGGGTCGTGAGGAAATCTGCTTGTTGACACTAAAAGTTGGCATGTGTCAGGCGTACGAGGCTGATCATTTGCCTATTAGATTATCCATGAAATCCGAGACCTAAAAAGGCTGTAGCACCACTAATTTAGAGAAGAGAAATTGAAGAGTGGTAATGAAACGGTATTAGTTGAATATAGAAACCGAACCGAACACAGTCTAAGTTTATTCACAGCGTCTAAAGATGGCATTAGAGGGTGTGGTTGGGCGTAACCAACATTGTTCACGCTCACATCGTGAATCTTTGCCCTATGATGAAAGGTTCAAGGAAATCTAATCATGAAACTCATTTGTTTACACCCCTAAGCTTAATAGAAAGCGCTTTCATTTGTTGCGACAATTTTTTTTTAATTTAACCTCTCAATCAGTGAGATTCGAACCACCAATGTCTATGTGTGCATGTAACACTCGCTCGTACGAAGGAAAATATTGTAAGGATTGCCCACTGAATTATTTCCGACTTAGGGTCCTTCAAGAAAAGAGCGTACCAATTCTTAGAAGTCCCTGCGCGCATGCGCTCGGCGCAGGTGCTCCTCCCCGTTTGCCTTTACATTAAAAAAAAAACAGTTTTCGCGGTTCTTTGCCAGCCTATAGGAGTATACTCTTACTTTGAACAATTTGAGTATGGCTTGGATTCGGATTTTATTTAAATGTAAAAAGTATATAAAATGGATGTTAATTTTGTTATTACACTTTTAATCTACGTTAGTTATTGTTACCACCATTCGTTTTGCAGATCCCTTTTGGATAAAGGTCTCTGAAATCCATTTGCATCTGTTCTTAGATTCCTCCATCCATTTCTCCCCATAAACCATAACCATGACGACATGTATAGAAAAACATTATCACGAAACTGATAAAGCATTCTCAGACCAAACATTACATGTTAAAATGATCAGTGTGGGTTTCCTACCCATCTCAGACATGGTATCATTAAGACCAATTAACAGTCTATTTGGATAATATTAATTAAAAAATGTATTGCATAACAATGGCGGAGTGTTTCTGGTCAGTTCTCTCCCGCTCTGTGTACAAATGTCCATCAAGGATTAGATTTTTTAAAATAATTATGATTTATTTGCAAGAATATGGTACAAATTTTTTATGGTGACAATCGAAAGTTCATATTCTGCCACACATAATGGCGTGCTAATTTGTTTCAAAAGGAATTTTACATAGAAGTTATTACGAAGACTTTTACGTATTAGTCATTAAAAGCAACTCTTAAATAATCACATTATTAGAATATATTGTTACGTTATCAAATTTATTATAATGTTTTAATAGAATAATAAATTAAGTTGATTTTTATAGTAGGAATATATTTTAATTTTAATGTTTAAATTATTGACATTAATTAGTTTCAGTTTCAACTGTCAATTATCACGCAAAATCGTCTAAGATCGTGAAATTATAACCCATACATTGTTATCAATTATGGTCGTGAAATGAATTTCACAAGTTAAACAAAACCCAAGATGCCGTTGCGCAATGCAGACGTAAATATCTATAAATAATATTAAGTTATGAAAAGTGTCATGAATCATCATACAACATACATTTGTATATGTCATTTAAAGGTGTTGCTAGGTAAAAGTTCCGGGTAAAGGCTTTCATAATATATTTTTGACGACTAGTCATTTACCGAGCGGCTTGATACCTTGGCGTAGAGATGTGTGCCTCTGCATCCTCTCCCGCATTTACCACGGAGAGTGTTCACAGGCGTTGTTCGAACTAATACCTATCATCATGAACAATAATCGTATCTTAAGGCAGTTTTTTCCGCGCGTCATCTGCCCACTGAAGTATTCCCGAACACTACTTAGGGTCCTTCAAGGAAGGAGCATACTTATTCCTAAAAGGCTGGCAACGCACTTGCGAGCCTTCTGGCAATGTCAGTATCCATGGGTGGCGGAATCACATAACATTGATTTTCAGCTCAACTTTAACTTTAGTGAAGTTTAAAGTCAAATCTTCTTGCGATCTTTTATGTTTCGTAATATACTTTAATTTATCCATAGACAACGATTTTATATATTTAATATATATCTTGTATCTATTAACCATTAGCATAATACATTTAATTAATAATAATTGTTATATTTACTAAGGGTGTCTATAGATGTTATACACACGTTTTAAATTTAAAAATTCTAAAAAAACAAACATTAAAATATCTATTTGAACCATTCTCGAATCCATTTGTTATATTTATCACACGCTCCAGCCGCTTAGCAGTTTAATTACACAGAAGATTTAATATATATCTCTAAAAAAACATGTAGTTTAAGAGCATTGTAAACACTGTGTTGTGTGTTGGAAATAAATACTAAAAAACAAAAGACATCAAATGTGTTTATGACAACGAATTGTATCGAAAACGTCATTTGAGTAGATGACAATCGGTTAAGCGAGAAAACTCTTGATGAGAGTATTTACCGGATCCCGTCATTTACCCTCCTGAAACATATGGTAGTAGTATATAGTATATAAGTGAGAAACATGAAAAACGTATGACAGTAATTTTTCACGCGTGAAGCGACAGTTATTCGCATTAGTCATTCTAAAATTTCGAGGGACTATTATTTACTTAAAACCAAATGTGCGTCTGTTATTGTATTCTATAGATTTATATATCCCTATATGTAAGACAGACCTGGACCAAATGTAAGGTAGAAACTCGGGTTAGTGAGAAACCTCTATAAGATAAAATAAATGAATGGTACCCTGAGCTCTAACTTATCTGGATTTGACTGTATTTACGCCATGTTAATCGTTCCCGGAACTTTCACAAATATTTTAAGATCATAATTAGTAAAATCGCTCCAGAAATTCTCAAGTTTTAGCAAGACAAACGAACAGCAATTCATTTATATACATCGTATACCAGGCTCCTGTAAAAACTATATAACAGGAGTGACTTCTCAGTTATATTGCTTATAAAATAATAATGTTAGAGGAGAGCAGGAGATATTTATGTGGACCCCACTGGTAGGAAGCCTTCTAGAAGGCATTCCACAATTTTCTATATCATACAAAATAATTCTAATTTAAACAATTAAAATTAGGGAAAATAATTGTTGAGTCACGTTTACAGGTGAATCAAAGTGAAATGACCGTTCATAGATGCCTTGACCCTTGTAAGACGGAAGACAAGTATTCAGTCAGGCGAGACCGACTCCTGCGCAGAAAATGGCCGTCCTTGGTTTCACAATTAACCTTTGACCTTGAAAATGTATGCTTGTTAAATTTGTTGTTAGATTTTTTTCTCTCGTCTCTCCAGGAGATGCCGTTTTAAATGGAAGAAAGATTGCGTCAGATTTTGAGTTATTAGTTGTGAAAATTGATAAATAACTTCTTATAGTATTTACCGTCATCAATAACATTTCTATTAACATTATAGTCTAACAATGGTTGCAGTTTAAGTTTAGAGTAGGCAACTGTTTGGAGTACTTGAGCAGGTAGACAATAATTTATGAATGTTTAACGAAAACAGTTTTTTACCGGATTGAATCTATTATTATTTTACATAATTTTAAATTTCTCCCGACGTTTCGCGTGCTTTACAGCGTGCGTGGTCACGTGTTTTCTTTAAATGTGTAAAAGTTGTTAACAAAGGAAAATATTATGAATGTTGTTTTAATTTTATTATGCACTAGTGGCAACATTACACAGTTGGCCAAGTCTCAGCGCGCGACTTTCATCCCTGAGGTCGTAGGTTCGATCTATGCATCAATACACTTTCTTTCGCATTTAACATTCGCTCGTACGGTAAAGGAAAACATCGTGCAACAGACCCAAAAAGTCGACACGCTGAAGGCTGATCACCTACTTGCCTATTAGATTGACAAATCATAAATCAGTTACTAAATTATTTAAGTGGCAGCATTAAAATAATTTTTTCATTGTAATGCAGACTAGTTTCGTTTAAAAATATTTAGCATAATTTTGAATAACACCTAAATATAACATTTTCTAATCTACTTTCTACATGTCTCTGGTCTTGAATAGGATATCTGAACAATTCATTATAACTAAATTTTATAGGAAGTATGGGCTACATATCATTTCCTTTTCCGTATTGTAACGAGTTTTTAATCAAGTAACATAGTTCCCGCGAGAGTATATATTTAGTTTTTGACTGCAATTAACACTTAGGCTGGAAGAGGTTACACGCGTTCTTGGTATCATTATTATTATTGTTTATTAAAATCTAAACATCACAATCAAATATACAGTATTAATAATTTTCTTTACCTACACAGTAATAATTACAAATTAATAAAAAGAAAATAAGAAGAAATTTGAAACGTTTGATTCCTGTGGCAGTGTACCTTTGTTGCAGAATTTCCTCGCTGTATTCCGATAATTATTTGATGAGCGAGGAAAGCACCAGTTCTGTGGTAACCAGTAGTACCAGGTGCCAACTTAAATCTTCAATTAGCTCTGCACTTGAACCACACGGCGCAAGAGTCTACTCCAAAGGGAAGAAACAGTTTTATTAGTAAAACAATGTTTGCCAGTTTCAGTGTGAATCTTTAAAATCACGCTTTGGCAAACGACTTATGTTTGATTTTTCTCAACAGATGTTTGGCCACAAGCTTTGATGTCCAGGACATACCTGTTTAACCGCCACTTAAAAGTGACCATATTATACTGTCTAAATCTTGCTCCCTTGGCGACCAGCATGTTTTCATCATCAATACAGCTCCTATTCTTACTAGGCCTGCAACGTGCGTGCCTCTGGTAATGTAGTATATGGGGGTGGTATCACTTATTAGGTGAGCCTCCTGCCCGTTTGCCCCTTGTTATAAACAATATGGGCCTCAGCAAGTATCTTCGCCATCAAAATCAATCTCGTAGCATCGAATACCTATTAATAATAATAATTTATTGCAAGAATATGGTACATAAATGTGGTACAATAGTAAGTTCGCATATGCCACACACAATGGCGCGCAAATTTGTCTTTAAAGGAGTTTTAGATTTTACATTATTAGTCATTTGAATTGGTCAATTCTTATATTATTTGTATCGTACATATAATATCAAATGCTATTAAATTTATATCAACTACAGTGTCTCACGCAAATAATCATTTATTGAATATAATTTTCTAGTCAGAAACAATTTTAATTTAAATTATTGTAAACCTTAATAGCCATACAAAAGGTGTTTTTCCTAAACAGTTCCAGATTGATTTTTGGCACAGCCAATTTATCTGAATTTCAAATCCTTCCAACGCAGCTTAAATCTACCGGGGTTTCTCCAGGGTGGGGTTTCTTCAGTAACCTTTGGGTTCTGTCATCCGCCATTCAGTGCATGTCCCAACAACTAAAGTCTGTTGCATTATGGATAATTTTGGCGTCATCTTCCTATAGTCCCAAGCCCACGTCTCCTTGCGAACGTTGGCGCTTTGACCAAAACATTGTCTATGTTCTACTTGCCACTTTTCCTGGTATGATTAGTTGAAGGTTGATGGTTGGTGTCGTCAAGTATGTTATTAAGTTCTTCCTTGAAGCGCCTCAACCACGCCCAACATGACTTAACCCAAAAATTGCCAGGTCAACCTAGCTGTGTTTTAAATAAGTTGTAGCGCCACTGTATTATTATTTTTACCGATAAGGATATAGAATATTTGTAATAATGACAATTTAAAAATTGTAAAACCTCAAGGCTCTGTTCGGGGTCGGAGACCCATAGCCAAGACCGACCTAGATCAGCCCATGAGCTTTCAAACTGGTTTAATCTAAACTTATATAACATTTGTATTCTATAATCTGTGTGCAATATTCGTGCGTGACATAGACATTTGATTGTTTTATCTGTGGCTTATCGCGCTTTTTTATTATCTACTAATTATCAATGGAACTTCAACACAATTTTTGGTGGTTTTTGTCGAGTTATAGAGACAAAATACCGCTAGAGACGGTTATTGCTCTTTCCGCAAGAAATTATCATGTATTCAGTACAACATTTTGTTAGTATAATTAAAGATTTCTTATTTTCTTTCGTAATTTGTAGTTGCATGGTCCAAAACTGGGGCGTTAGCTATTTCTGCTTATTAATGTTAGAACTGTTGTCATTTACAGTCAGCATGTCAATTTTCACTGTCAAATAACTTATTTGACGTATAACGAGACAGTAATGCCAATAGCAAGACGTAAATATATGTCTATGTTAATTAAGTTAGGTTTAAAAATTTACACGCCTAATAGACAATTGTCACTTTGACAATTTACTTTCATAACTTCACAGATGATGCAGTTTCAAACAGCTATAATACAAAACATAGACAATGTATGTTTTTTCTATAGCACACAGGTTTGTTTATTCCATATTTTATAATAAAGATGAAGAGGGCTTCGTCAACACTTAAAAGTTTGTCAACACGTAGAGAGAGTTTCGTTATCAAGAGCGCATTTAATGTCGAGATTATTTATGTGTGTGCTTAAATCCAAACGAACCAACCAAAATTTAATTATATTTTATTAACTATGCAAAATAATCCACCTAGAGGCCATACCTAATATATAACCATCCTTCAGTGCCTCTACCCGCCTCCGAAACCAGTAACTTCCAGCTTTCCCTGTTCTGTGGATTTCCCGCCAATTCATTCGATAACATTTTAAAACATAGACAAATAAAAGTCGATCACAGATAAAAAAATATTCGACATATACGAATGTTTTATGAAAATACAAGTATAATTAACTAGTAATTTTGAATTGAATATGGACACGTTTTATATTGAATTATTCACGTCAGAAAGCGTTTATCAAGACCACATTAGCAGCGCTCTAGCAGGAGCCGGTTTGTGGTGAAAGTAATAAATTACGTTCGCCAAAATTTGATTGATAGATACAACTAAAATATTTTTAACTCGTGTAATAATACAGTGAGCAGTAATGGTCTAGTGGCTTAAGGGTGTGATTCTCATCCCTGAGATCGTAGGTTTGATCTGTGCATATTGACTTACCATGTGCAAATTTAACATTAGAGGAAACCGGCTCGCCTTAGACCCAAAAAGGCGGCGTTTGTCAGGCACAAGCTGATCACCTACTTGTCTATTAGAATAACAAATCATGAAACAGATACAGAAATCTAAGGCCCATATCTAAAAAGGTTGTAGCGCCACTGTTTTTTAATATAATAATAGACTATAGTTTCTTGTTCCAAAGCTATGTTGTACCATGGCAACAATTTTCAATTTTATAAATAGAGTGACGCAAAGACAAGAAATTAAATCAAAATATTATTATTATATTTGGAATTCATAACCAAAAACAAAACGCCAATTTCATACGTAATGACCGAATCCTGTTCATTGTTTTGTTATCCTAACATAGCAATCATATTGAAGTTCGTTTGAACACAAATTCTTTACAAAATAAACGTAACGGAAATCAATTATTTTCTGTACAAAATAACCTCATTAAAGCCTATCTTACTTTACACACAGGAAAGCAATTTCTCTGCATAAGGAGCGAGAGAATCAAGCCGATCAGTAGTACATTAGATATTGACAAATCGACAAGCCATCGGCTGAATTTTGTCAAAATAAAGAAGTACTTCAGTTTCTGGTTTATTATTTGTGCACTTCTTGTGCTTTACCCACAGATCATAATACATTGTTTATTTTTCCATAGAGTTAGCGAAGATATCGATAATATGCTGCATGTTTTTTTAACTAAATATACCATATTAATTCCAAAATGGCACTCCCAGTAAACCCGCTGGACAAAGCCTCAACATAATTAATCATACTAGCCACAGTCTCCTTAATAAACATCTCTTTATCCTAGGCGTGAACTTCCTTGTGCAGAGTTTCAGCGCAAATGAATCAGTCACTCACGTAGTCCTGGAATGCTGCTGCTTGAGGATTTCTTTTCGTTGGGCTGTGACTTCCCAACGAAAAGAAATCCTCGTAGCAGTGATAGCGTTCCGTGAAACCTGTCTGAGAAACTTTTGAGCTTCTTGGAAGCTGGTTAAGCCATCTTAACAATGGACCAAATCGTCTAAGTGCTGAAATTGAGTCTAAACATATTACAAATCACTTTTGCTTTCATCACTGTAACTGTGTTGACAATAAATTATGGATCTGATTGAATTTATCTCCGAATATAAATTTAATTGATTTCGTTATAAATAAAATGTTCAGAAGAGTTTTGTTGGTCCGTTTTCTCTTTTACATTATCTAGCATCTTAATTACTTAATTGTTGAGATATTTTAGTGCAACAAAAATTTGGCAAATTGTATAAATTACCTTAGGTAACACGTGAATATACAGTTTTGTTAGGTATTTTCTTGTTATTTGTATTTGCGTAAAATGTACCGTACCTGGTGTAAGAAACTACTAATAAAAACATTATTTATAACAAAAGATGAGTAACTAGATAACAATTATTCCGTGGTAAAAAAAGTAATTTTAGTGTTACAGGTATGTCTTATAAGACATTAAGTATGAGTGAATGTGTGAGTGTGTGAATGGGTGTGTGCGCGCATGCATTTGAGAGAGTATCAAAGCGTTGTTATAAGCGTGGACTGTATCACAAAGTCATGCCAAGATACGTATGTAGATTCGAAATCCAATTCTACTTATGTTTTTTGTGAGTTGGTATCTGGATAGTTTGTCGATCTATCTATAAACCATGCCCCTCCATTGGTCCCAGCTGTGTAGAACTATACAGCTGACAGGGGCTTACAAATCCCTTAAAACAAGTAGGATATATAATGCTACATTTCTTTCATTTACTTTCATTAACTTGTTAGATTTATCATCATGAATTTTCTCTTAAAGAGAAACACATAAGAACTTTGAACGGACCTTCGCCAAGATTATATTAGGTTAGACCGCCACTGGATTATTATTACGGTGAAGTCTGAATATTAACTATTATCGTAAGTCTTTAAACTAAGTAATGGTAAAGGTATCCAATGGAAAGGCATGTCCAAACTTTAAATATAGTTTATAGAATCTTAATAAATTTCTGAAATAAATACAGACAATCTATAAATGTTAAATAAAATGAAACACTGGTTCTGTTGTCTGCATACGGAATGTAGGTAGTAATTTAGTCGTTATATTTCCGCGTCCAATGCCATTGAAGGACATATTATTATTGGAGCAGTGCTAGAATATATTAAGGTTCAAAAATAGATATTATTACGATAATATTAAAGTACAATTTGCCTTGATAAGTTTTATTTAATGCAGTGGTTTTTCAATAAATATTTTGACACAAGCCGAAAGTATAATGTGACGTATACGGACTAAACATTAATGTTGTTGTCTGTGGAGCCTCTTGAACTGTGGAGTACATTAACATATGATAAGCATCAAAGATTTTGGTGCCTATTCCGGTGATTTCCCCGCTCGTATTAAAGCGAGGAATGCTAGAATATGTGGTTAATTTTTTTTAAATTTTAGTGCTTAATTACAGCTTAGGTAATGTTCATAAATAAATTAAATATTCTTATAAGTTTTGTTGCCTATGGTATTATATGCTATGGTCGCAGAATTCTGTATCTGTTCGATTGTTATAAGTAGATGCCTTCTGTGGCTGACACACGTCAATCCGGGTTCTTAGCGATGTCTTCTTCGACATTAATAGTTTTAATAGCAGTCTATCTATTTTTTTTCTGTATTAGTTTAGACATACTTGATAGCGAATATTATTTTCCAGTCTGTCTGAATTTTCGTACTTATGTTGCTTTGGTATTGTTAGAATATTTGGTGGCTTGTTACACCGTACACAATTTACAACCTGTACGCAGGTTAGTCCCTTTATTAGTACTCGTTACTTTAGTTATTATATAACTATAGCATAAATAATAATAAGAAAAGTCTAGTCAGTCAGTTATATGAAAAATATTATCGCAAAAATGAATTAAATAAAAATAATCTTTATTTAGTACACGTTCCATTTTTCTTCTTCTTTACTAAAGGTAGGGACTGACGGCCTGTCAGTCTCGTGAAGCGTATCTTTCCAGTGAAAGATGACCCTATGTAACGCGTTATGTACAAATTTGTACATTTAGCTTAACTTTTCTCGTTGAAATTTAAATCGAATATTAAGAAAAAACTATTGTATGAACGAAATAACTACGTACAAATTATTATAAATGTCACAATACAGAAATATAACATGTGTAGTTTTTGCGTCAAATAGGTGTTATACGAGAGACTTCAAAAGACTACGGACCGCTCTAACTACCTACTACGCCTATGCGCATGCATGGCTAAACTACGGTGTGATAATGTGGGGAAATAGCACCGACGCACCAGCACTATTCACTACTCAAAAAAAGTTAATTCGGATCATAGTTAACATAGAACAAACAGACAGCTGCAAACCACATTTCATAAAACTAAACTTTATCACTCTACCCTCATTCTACATATTGGAAATCTGTAAATTTGCCCATACACACAAAGAATTTTACACCACACGCGAAGACATACCGACAAGATATACACTTCGACACAAAAAGCGCGTAAACCTACCAATTCCCGATTACAAATACATGCATCAAGCCCACTAGTCATGTCAATCAAAATTTATAATAAACTACCTGAGACACTAAGAAATGAAAAAAAGATACATATATTTACAAACAAACTAAAAAAACTTCTTATACGTAAATGTTATTATAGCGTTAATGAGTACCTAGAAGATAAAAATATAGCTTAATTTCATGATTATTAATCCCTAAATATTCAAAATTAAATAAAAAAAAATAAAAAAAAATGATATCTATGTAATTGGTACTAGCCTGGAGTGTGAAGTTTTATGTGCTATTTTTTTGCTATTAGTTATGTTATATAGGTTTTGTAATGCCGTCTTTTGCTGTGCCCTAACAGGGTCCATAATATTGTACCTAGCTTTAAGCCTCATAAACATCTTTTGTAACGTTATGGAATGCAAATAAATACATGTATTCCATGACTGAAATCGAGTTTAAGGGGATTTACTTTAAGCCCAATCGCTTATTATTATCCTTTTTCATCTTCCTTTGGTGCCTCACCATAGCTGGAAGCCGTCAGTCTTGTGAAGTATGTCTTATCCTATGCCAAATTCAGCAACTCTTCCATAACACTCATGCCTTACGTTACGAAGCCGTGATTTCTTTCTACCAACACGCCATTTACCCATACTTAATTGTGGTAGCGAACATGGCACGTGGCCAATCAACTAAAAACAAACTTTAGCCGTTTAAGGTGTTGCTGGACACATAATCGAAACCGCTTGTAAAATAGTTCAGCGTTATATTTAAGTGTAGATATTGAAATTGGCGTTAATCACCAATGTAGAGCACTTAACAAAAACTTGGTTTAATCGAGCTGTAGAGCGTGGGATTGGAATACTGACGCGTACAGTCAGCAAAACCAGTACTTCCAATTCTACTTAGGGTCTTCAAGAGCGTGCCAATTCTTAAAAACGGGAAAAGCTATTTGGAATTGAGAGTGTCCATTCGCAATATCAGGTGAGTCTCTATTCTATACAAAACAGCGTACTAATTCTTAAAAACAGGCAAAGCAGCGCTAGAGTTGAGGGTCTCTGATTTCTGTCTGTTTTCGTGTTGTTGGCATTTAGATCAGCCTCTTGTTAGGCCGGTATCCTCACGGTTTTTTCTTTCACTCGTCTGATGTTTACTCACATTGCCAGAGCGCTAGCGAGTACGTTGCCGTCGTTTTGAGGATTGGTACGCTCTTTTCTTGAAGGACACTAAATCGAGTGGGTGCTCATCTGGACTTCTGAACTAAACTATAATAGGTTGATACATTTTGATATGAGAGTTAACTGTGAAAGGCATATGCCGACCGTACACATTTTATTAATCGCTTGTAAGTACTTTTCCAGTGTTCTGTGCGACCTTCAGCTTTTAGCGCGTTTATTTGTGTATAGTTCTCATTTAGCAAACGACAATTTTATTATACATAGTAATACAAAATATTAAGTCAATCATATAGTAATATACACGCAGACACAAATATTTACATTATATTTGACTTGGTCTTAAAGTACAAATTTATTAATACTCAAATACTAGCTAATTTTAAGTCCAATTAGTTAATGAATCGTTTATTAAAGAAGAAAACAGAGTGGTTTGAGTAATTATTAACTAATAATTTATAAAATTTAATCTTGTTTAATTATGTATCCTTTACTGAACTGAGAAGAGGCTTACAGCGGGAAAAGAACTGGCAAGAAACTCTCTGTCACTCTTTTCAATCGCCAAGATTCGAGTCATACAAATTGTTTGAACTGTCATTCGTCAATTTTATAAAAAGGCTTTATTCTTAAATTTACATTAAACGAGAGTTTTAAATTTATTCAGCGATAATTCTCAAATTGCGCTTGAGAGTTTGTTTGTAAAAACGAATACAATTTCCATACAAGGAGTGGTTTATCTGGAACCTGGTTGGTCGTACACTCAAATTAGTTCTGTTTCGGGTATTATACTGGTGAAAGTCACTATCACCATACGATGATTTTACCACGTTTTAAAGTTGTTTAGTCGGTGAGCCTCCAGCCCATTTGCCCTCGCTTGTTTTAAAAAAAACGTATTTAGACTTTCTTTTAAATCTACCAAAATCACCGTTAGGATCGCTCTATATACCAAAACAATGGTAAGATGAAGCTGCAAAATAAAACGGCAAAAGTACTGTACCCAATTAAGTAGATTGCTAACAAAAGTGAAATCGCTCGGGTGCACTGGCCGCTACGCGCCGTCTCGCGACACACACAAATCTGCATTATAACGTATTTATTAACGTGTCTGTGATTAGCTGTGTTATTTAGTGATGTGATTCAAGATTTAATAGAAAATATTTAATAAGAAATAGAAAATTCGAACATATTTAAAAAGTTTGGTCCTAGTGTACAAATAACGATGGCATTTTCTCGCTGTATTGCCATGCAATTTTCTAATTATTGTTATTACTAGGTTAAGAAAATTGTATTTGTGTGGTGATAATAAATACTATTGTAAATTACTTCATTTGAAGATAGAAGTACTTGAGACACCACAATTTTATCCAAATATTTATTCATATATATGCGCGAATTTTGTTTCTCCTTAATGTGATTTTAATTAACCTACGTTTATAGTACATACCAACGTGGAACATTTTGCTATGCTACCCCAGAGACGGTTCGGTTTACCGGAATTAAAACTTTTTAGGTTTTTCTGTGATTTTTCTCTATATAAACCTCAGAGCTCAAGACTAACAATTGAAAAAGGGGTTGATCGTAGAGTGTAGATGAAAATTAAGGGTTGTATCTATTTTTTTATGTTGTATCATTAAAAAATTTATAACATTTAAAAAAAAAAAAAAAAATATAGGGTTGGACAGCCCTTATTAAAGATAGATAGTAATTGATTCTGAGACTTACGGAATATGCATTAAAGATGTCATAATAACCGTTCGAGCCGTTTCGGAGGAGTATGACGGACATTGTGACACGATTATTTTATATATTAGGTGAACGTCACTGAGAAAATGAATCTGTGTGTCTCTATGGCGTTATGACACGGTGATGCCAACTCCTACAGTAGGTATGTCCCCTAGAACCAACTTCTAATACACCTAAATATCGATAAAAACCCCTTAAGATTTTGTTGTACGGTTTGAAAGGTAATTTCGAAAATTCCTTTAATTAGATATTACCTTGGAGTATTAGCTGTTTGACATTTCTGTTATAGCCACGCTTGGGGTTTATATTTGGTTTAGTTAGTCTGTTGGGTTCGAAGCTTAATGTAAATTGCATTGAATCCTGTATATTGTAAAAAAAAATTTTTTAAACCTCCTAAATACGTCCTAAAAACACCCCAATCTGGATTGCCTCTAAATTTGGGAGAAAAACTGGTATACATTTGACAACAGGTGAGCATTCGTTTCCAAAAAGGACACTTCCTAATTTGTTTTTTTTTACAAATCGAGGATACCGGAACGAGAACTGGCAATAAAGTCCCCTACACTCAGTTTTTTTTAATTGGAGCCATAATATCATTAACACATAATTATAATATTAATAATAACAGCTGTTAACGCTAACGTTGAGTTTGACATTTGACGTTTGTGTTAAGAAAAATGGCGGGCTAAGTCGCTTGTCGTGTCGTGCCTTATTTTTTCGTATTGTTGACTTTACTTGAGAATAATAAAACAAAGTGGGTGGATTAGGACGGAAGCCAAATTATTATTATTATTTATTAATGTCACAAAGCATTTATTAAGTAAATGTATCACTTGAGGAAATTTGTCGAACTATATAATCAAAAGTCAAAAATCATTTATTCAATCGTGTAAAACAATGCATTATGAACGTCAAAAAAAAAGGAATATACATTAAATGCTTCTAATTTTATATTTACTGCCAGTTCTCAAATCAAGGGAAAAAAAGAACTGGCAATAAACCATATGTCAAAGTCAGTCAGTTATTAATTATAATTATTACATTTAGTATTCGATTTTAACTCTACTAGTATATATAGGTTGTTTTTGTCTACTTTAAAAGAATATCACAAATCAAACGAGGAAACGTATTCTGTTTTGTTTGACGCTATATTTGACGCGTGCGTGGGCTTATTTGAATTTTTATACAAAAATGTTGCCAATTTCAGCTATTTGCATTCATTGTGCGAAACGTCAGTTGTATCTGTGATCTTGTTTACTTTAATAGGATCGTGTTTACATTCTGTGGGGAAAGAGAACCGTCGTTTGAGATCACTTCGCTGCAGCTGGATAATGAAACTATATATTTGATAAGTAAACATTACACAGAGTCACTCACGATGCCGTTTACAACTGTAGCAAACGCAGACAAAACAGTTCCATATTGCTTTATTCACACAAAATGTTATTTGTCTCTTTCCATCACAGCGTTAATAAATTTTGATAGAAAGAGACAATTTCTTTAGTTGATTATTTTATGAAAGACGTTTCTATTCAAGCATTTCCTCGACTTTTACTATAAAATAAGTATATTAAAGCGATAATTGTTAAGAATGAAGTGCTAAATGATTGCTTTAGTTTGATAAAACTAAACGTGGGTGCCGCTAAACGCAAACCGGATCTCGAGTCGAGATAAATCATGAAACGTGCGACTTGATCCACTTCTCGTAAAAGGAACTAAATTGTTTTATTTTTACTTACCGGAACTGTATTTATTGGCGTTTTGCTTTTATGTTTTTAAATGTGTGCCGAATAAAACCTTCGTGCACTAACCTGTTTGGTAATTACTTTGTTTTATAGTCTGTGACACCAGGAATAGACTATCACAACAATAACAAACGCTTTGCCTAGCAACAGTTAATTGGAGGGAAAATATAAAAACAACTTGATTTTATAATATTAAATAAGTTATTAGAATTATATTAGATACACAACGATTACGTGAAAGTGTAACTCTTATTTTTGAATAATTTCTAATTATCGCGTTTAAAATTTTAAAGAAGGAATTATTTTTAACCCAAAACAGTTTTTACCCATTGCATTGTACGAAATATAACGTATGCCTTACAGTTTTTATTAATATCTTCTGGGACCAGGTTGTAGTATTTCGACCACACCACTTTTCACGTTCAATTTGAAATATTAGCCAAATACTAACGCAATATTGTGCAGATGACTGATATAAGCGCCGAAAATTACTAATGACCGCCATTTTGTTTCCGTAATATGACGTGTTAAGTACCGTTAGCATCATATCGGCGAGTATGCGTATCGAGCTGTGAATATGTTGACTTTTTGTAATGGTTTAAATAATTTATTTAAACCGTTGTTATTTGCATTCATAAAATATTAGTTAATTTTATAAATACCAAAAAGTTTATGAGACAAGGTTCCAAGTTTTCATGCACACTGCAACTTGAAACTTTGTCACAATGTTTATGCGTATGGACTATAGTTTACAAATACTGCTTTAAGAAAAAAAAAATTAATTAAATTTTATGTTTATTACAAATTTTAAATAAACCAACACAATACTCGCGTGAAACACTTCTGAAATGGAAAGTCCAACATGACAAATCAACATGATGGCTCATAGATCATGCAAATACATTAAATACTGTTATTATCTAGATTCTAGACACGTCACGATTCATTTGACGTGAGTTGCATCTGTCAAAATGTTAACTTACGAATCTGCGTGTTGCGACCACCGGTTTTAATATTTCATGACTCCGTGAGTTTAACTTTTGGTTTATATTATTAATTTTCGGTTAAGTTTGGCAATTTTTTTTTGTTGCCTGCAAGAGATCGCTTGTTAGTGATAATGGCGGCCATTGTATCTCTTATAATTTTTTATGTTTATTTACTTTCTTTTAATGTATCGAAGTATAATTTTTTTTGTGGGTTAGACCACGTAATAACAAGGATACGAAGGGGAATATTTAGGTGGTTTGGTCATGAAGAAAGAAATCCGATGTTAACAAGGATATACAAATTAACGGTTGAATGGTGGTATCGGGGATTGGACCAAATCCAAGACATAGAGACACAAGTTAAAAGTACCGATAACTGACGAATGGGGACATGACATGACTTTGGACTTCCACATGGATGCGAGAAAGTTCAGGATCGCAAATGGAGATACGTGGTGTCCTACCCCTTTGGGAAGAGGTCGAGATGGAGAGAGGATTATTTATTTGAGATTTTGTTTTAATTATTAATTTAAAATTTTTTTTTGAAAAATTATCCATAAGTGACGAGCATAGTGAATGTCTTATGGAAGCGAGAATCAAGATTTCAAGATATAAGCTGTGGTCTCCGCCTACCGCTTCGGGAAGAAGAAGTAAATATATAAATAAAAATACTTTAATACTCTAATGATTACAATATCGGGGGATACAATTGGCCGTCAAATCATTCCTTTACATGCAAAACCACCACTAAGAGAATCAAGAATTCATTACGATGAACGAGAACACGTGCGCACAGTGGAGGGGAAAGCGCCGCCATTTTGTTGTGCGATTTGCAGTTAATATAACTTTTGACTTGGAAGCTGCGAGTCTTTTTTTGTAGATTAAATGTCTGAATGTTCGCTATTATAAGATATATTTGATTATAGTGTTAGTTCAGATCAGAGTCCTGGTAAATTCGAGCCGTGGACTGAAAAAAGATAGAGGCATTCGAGATGTGGTGTTTGAGGAGAATGTTGCGAATACCTTGGACTGCAAACAGAACCGATAAGTCCACTCTCATCCAACAAAATATCAACACAAGACTGTCGACTATCATTTACAAACAGGTCTTATTGCCAGGAGAGAACCGAATAGCCTCGACAACCTGGTATTGAAAGCAGGCAGGGGAAGTCTTATGAAATAAAGACAATCCACAACTCAACATCTGTAATGCACTAAGTCAAGTTGAGGATAGAGCGTGAGCGTGATAAATGAGGTGATAATGCTTTTATCCAGGCCCCCGCCAAGAGAAAGGAATGTTGAATTACTGGCCACTTGTAATTTCCATCCTCGGCCTAGAACGTATTGTTACATTCTAAACCTACAGTCATCCTCTCAGTTCGATGCCCACTGCATACTCGACCGTGCCCTCCATGTACGGTTTAAGCACTCTCCCGGTACCGTACAACCCTACCAAAGGTCGAGAACAAATTTAAAATAAATTAAAACTTGCACTCGAACCGGGAATCGAACCCAGTACCCCTCACCATAGCAGCCACATACAAAGACCGTTAGGCTATAAGGCCCTTAATAAGCTACATCTGACTTAACATCAGGTGGTATTGTGACCAAACGTGTATAAAACGAATGAACAAACAAGTTTGTCTTTGTTACAATGATTAATTAATTAATGTAATTTTTTTGATATTAACCAGAACGATCTTATTTTGAGTGAATGTTTAATTGCTGACAACTTTTAACTTTCTCGCGTAAAAAAGTAATTAAAATTGAGTGACAATTATAATTAATGAAGGATTTAATCAATCACTCTTAACTGTATGTTGGTGAGCTTGGCCTGGCGAGCGCGACTCTCACCCCTGACGGCGTAGGTCCACCACATGGACATTCTGTTCAATGTTTTCGCTCTTAGAATTGTATTTTTTTATAGAACATGGGGAAACGGGCAGAAGGTTCACCTAATGTTAAGTGTTACCACCGCCCATGGACACACTCAATGCCACAGGGCTCGGGAGTGCTTTGCCGGGCTTTTGGTACGCTCATTTATTGAAGGACCCGAAGACGAATTGTTTCGGTAATACTACAGTGGGCAGCTGGTTACATAGTGGTAAAAAAATTATAGGACTTAAAAGATTCTCATCTATGGTGTAGCCTTCTGAACAGCATTAGTGGTTTTGTAGTTTTCATGATTTGTCAATTTTATAGGCAAGTTGGTGATCAGCCAACTGTGCCTGACAAATGTCGTTTTTGGGGTCTAAGCCAAGTAGACCTCACGATGTATTCCTTCACTGTGCGAATGTTAAGTGCGCACATAGAAAGTCCTTTGGTGCACCACTGACGACCTGAGACATGAGAGTCACACACTGAAGCAACTAGGACATCACTGCTGGAAAATAAGACACAAAGTCTCATCTGTGTTTGGTGGTTACAGCGTGCAACTCTAATCCCTGAAGTTTGATACTCGGCAGTGCATCAATCGTATATAGAGTCTCTATATGCGATTTATTACTCGCTAAGGACGGAAGATATCGAAAGGCAATCCAGGCTGATCTCCTATTAGAAAAAATGTGTGCGTGTACACACGTAAGAAGTGAAACTCTGTATGACCTTATTTTTCGAAAAATGATCTTCTATATGCATCTTTACAGAAATTGGTTAAATCAAGTTAAATTAGATGAAGTTTAACAAAAGTCATTTATTATCATAGACATGAATACAAATAATACAATTATTTCATTTTACCTTATTACTACTAAGATTATTAATTTCATTAATTGTAATAGAATTATTAGTGTGATTGTTATTGTTATTATATATTTTTGTTATTAATGGCTTCGAATCAACCCTGGCAGGGACGAGAAAAAGATGGCGCGTAACCGAAAAATGTGACGGTAATTTTTTTCCAACTCCGATAAAGAAGTTTCACTTCAAAAACTGCAATACTGGTTTTTGTTTTGTTTAAATTGTTAGGATTGGGTTATCTATTTAGACTTTCAAACATATTTTGTAAGTTTTTCACAAATTTCTGCGACACAACACACCAAAATTATTTTTGAAATACTTAGATAATTATATGCTTGTCCTTTGTTAGTTGACAAATTTCTTGAACTTAAATAAATCGTGATATGTTTAACTTATTAGAACACTCCAAATTTCATGAAAATCACATCAATAGTTCTTAAATCGTATTATATTTTCTTTTAACAGAAGTTCTGTAACATTATTCAATGTTCACTTGACACACAATGTCTCTGCTCCATCATTACCGCTTGACCTTTTGACAGCCAAAGTAATTTATTTACTCTTGTAATGGTACACACAGTAAGGCTTTTCTAATCATTAATAATGTGTAATTCGTTGTGATTTAATAAGCAGGGTGGCAGAAGAGTGTGTACGGCTTTGGATATTTATATTAGTGGCATTATAATGAAGAATTTTTAAGTTTTGCTATAATTTCAACACACAATATTCTCAACATGTAATAATTATAAAACAAATTTGATAAATGGAAAATTAAAACAAATTTAAAAAGTCGTTTTACATCTAGCTGCCATTTCCTCTCTCATTCTTTGATGGAAACACCAGCTCTGGCGTCACCGATAGTACCAGGCACCAACTTAAATCTTTAATTAGCTGTGCAGCTTGAACTCCAAGAGTCAACTCCAAAGTTTTATATTTGAGCCGTTTTATCAATTAAAAATATATTTTTTTTGTAATTTATTTTAAAATGATGAATGAATCGTAGTTTTCGATTCAAAAACTGCCTAAAGAAACCCTCAGTTGTGGAATGACATACGTCGAGGTGATACAGGTGGAATTTTGATTTCTGCCTCGACGTCTGATGGAGGGATGGATAGCAAGGCAGAGCAGAATAGTAGATAAAGACTTTTTAAATCTTTAAAACTGAAATGTTAAAAAAGCAGTTTTCTAATGGGTGTGAACTGTCACGGCGCGGTACCAAATGGCAATGGTCAGTGGCCATTACTTTCGCAACTCACGACTCCAATTACCAGTGCATCTCTCCATTACCGGATAATACAGCGAATTTTATAATTACTTTCTGGTAATTAAGAATGCATAAACTTAATTGCTTTAAGCAAAGTTTCGTTTAAACGTTTTTAAAAAAGAAAAAAATAAGTTAATGATAATGTTAGCGATTACTATACGAGATTTCTCGTCCTCCAATGAGACGAGAGCTCGCACACGGGAAAACCTTTACTGTGCCGCTCTATATGCGATTTAGACTGGCTAGAACAATGTTGGCCTGGTGGCTTCAGCGTGTGACTCATCCTTTAGTTCGTAGGTTTGATCTTCTGTGGACCAATGGACTTTCTATGTGCATTTAACATTCGCTCGAATGGTGAAGGAAGACTTCGCGACCTTTCTGGGCCTACATTTGTGTATACCTTTCATGATCATTTGTCAATCTAATAGCTCACTTCTAGAAAAACTACCCTTTCGTGTTTCTAACTACGAAACTCGTAATTGTGCTTTGTGTCACGTTCGTCACATCAACACTAAGTATCCAAAAACCTGTTTTGTATCGCGTAGCCCGGACGACGAATATATAAGCCTGTCGTGTTTACGGTATCGCGGAAGATGGGTATTAAGAATATCCATAGCTCAAAATCACCTGCATCACGAGCATACCCCACATACAAACCGTCACGTACTTATAGTCACTTTTACGCCATCACACAACACAGCCAAATTGGGTATTACTTAGTTTAATGTATTGAATAATTTTCATGGTTTTCCCTTTTGTAAATTGAACGTTTTTGGAAATATTATGTATTCCATCTTTGGCTATATTTTAGTGTAACTTTTTTTTTTTTTATAAAATAGGGGGCAAACCGGCAGGAGGCTCACCTGATGTTAAGTGTTACCGCCGCCCATGGACACTCTTAATGCCAGAGGGCTCGCGATTGCGTTGTTTTTGTATACATATTTTGTTTGTTGTAGCATTACGAAATAAATAAATGAAAAGGCAATGGATCAGCCTTCTGTGTTTGACACACGCTGCTGACTTTTTGGGCCGAAGACAGGTTGGTTTCTTCGCGACGTTTTATGGAATGTTTCCTGATGATGTTCCCTGAGAGATAGAGTTTGGGCGGCGAGTAAGTTTACCAAATTTAGCTGTTGATATTGATCTGTACGCCTCATAGTGGAGGCAAGGAGAGCTCTGACATGTGACTTCGTCAGTGGAATAAATAGTTTTTTCATAAATTTTAATAAGTGTAAGTTACCTTAAGTGTTCCTCAACAAATTTTAGTTAGTTTATTACTTTCTTTGATAGATATTGGGATTATAATGATGTTATTGTTACCAATCCATTTAATTATTAAGCACTTAATTATATGAAAATAATTGTTTATTGGCGTAAAAAAATTTCATTCAAACGATTTCCCTAATATGTTATTAATTTTACACTACGCTATATATCGGTAAACCAATTAATGTCTTGTAGTAAAAGAGAAATCTTCCGTATCTGTAATGAGTAAATAGCTTTAAAGAGTTATTATACAATTATGTTTCATATGGATAATTGTGGCTAATAGGGCCTTTTCATTTATTGACATAAATCTTTGGTTTAATGGTAATTATTCAATTGTGTACTTTGCTCTACTCTGTGATATTTATTCTTCAATATAGCAATGGACACAACTTTGCTCTGCTCTGTGTTTGTTAATTATTCTTCAATAGAGCAAAGGAGACAACTTTGCTCTAGTCTGTGTTATTCATTCTTCAATAGAGCAAAGGGCTCAACTTTGCTCTGTGTTCTATTGTTCTTGTGTGCAAATAAATAAATTTGTAACGCAACTGATATTAACAAAATACATGTCTACTCGTATTAGCTCGACGGCCGTCTCCCAAGAGTCGACATGTGTCAGGCACAAGAGGCGGATCAATCGCCTATTAGATTATTAAACAGATTCAGACATGAGGCTCAGACCTAAAAAAGTTGTAGACCCACTGATTTATTTATTTAACATCGAAGTTTTAATGCAGACTTTCTCATTTAATGCGTTCAAGAGGTTATTTTTTTCAAACATAAAAACCATAATAAATTGGGCACTAAAATTGAATCTGAGACTTCTCGATGAGTAATTAGCTATAACCACATCTCAGAGGTCAGACTAGCCTAAATTACTTC
Source organism: Pieris brassicae (assembly GCF_905147105.1). Classification (NCBI taxonomy): domain Eukaryota; kingdom Metazoa; phylum Arthropoda; class Insecta; order Lepidoptera; family Pieridae; genus Pieris; species Pieris brassicae. The sequence continues at coordinate 4,954,485 of NC_059677.1, forward strand.
GAAAGTACCGCTGTATTAAAGTATTATTTTTTGTAACAGATAAACATTTTTTAAAACTATTGGTACTACATCTTTGAACACTACGATCTGGTACCACGGATAGGTAACACGTGATAATTAAAGATTTAAGTTCGCGCCAAGTAGATACTACTACTGAAACTAGACATTGTGCTTTTTTCAACGAATGAATATCGTTATTCAGCGAAGAAATGCTGCCAGCGTTAAATGTACATTGCCACAGGGTCCAAACATTTTAAATTTGTTTTATTTTTCTTTTTATTATTACCATATTTATCACAATACTTAAAATTTTCTTTAAATACATATTTAAGAAGTATTTATTTATTAGTAATTTATATTGTTAAATAACAATACTTACAGTCTCTATTCAGAAAGCACTGTTCTTGTGTTCTTTTTCCACTTACCACTGTTAAGCACTTAAGACTGACGTGCACTAAAACCAATTCAAATGCTTTCATCCTCAACCAATCCGGTGGTGTCAATTTACCTCGACATTCACACGATGGAGCCTTTGTTCGTTCAAACATGAAACTAGCGAGCTGGGCCCTCCAATGAAGGACCTATATAGGACTAAATACCTCCAATAAAAAAGAGGATACCATGGATATACACTACACTGGATATCCATGAGCGGTTGTTATCACTTTATTCAAAGTGGGCCACTTGTTTGCCTCCTATCCCATGAACAAAACAAACGTGGTAAGATTTTATATACATTATACAGAAATTAAATCCTAGACAACGCTTGTAAGCTTGACTTGCTTGGAATAGACGTTTGGAAGTTGGCAATGCTTAAAGACCATCTGATAGGCTTTTGCTTCTGAACCTTCACCTGATAATGCCACTGCTCCATTGTATGTAATAGAGAGCGCGTATGAGTCCCTACTTAGCTAGAGCGGGTGGGAAGAACAGGATAGAAAATATTAGCCACTCTGACGTATAACAGTCACTTACGTTTAATAGACTTTTGGTATATTATTGATTATTTTACTCCATAACGATTTTAAAGCCATGTTAAATACTCTTAATAACACTTTTTTCATACTGTCAAATAGTTGCCAGCGCTCTTTAAACTAATGTAATCTACGTCTGTCTAAATACGGCGCAATCACTAATTTATATTTATAAATAACAGGGTGTTGGCATTCTCTTTGCAAAATAGCTAAGCCGAAATATAATTATACAATTAGTAATAAATTGTATGATTTCTAGTCTGTGGCTAGCGTAAGTACGTAAATCAAATTGAAGATGTCCGATAAAGTGGTTAATAATTAGTGGAACTTGTGAAAGTGTTGAGAGAAAAAATTTCGTGAGAGCTTAGTTGAATTGTGCATCATACGGTTATTTATATTTCGACTTGTTAATAAACATTATTGTTGTTTTAACCAAACGTGTTCTGTGCCACGTCGAACTTGCGTTTTAACCAAATGTGTTTTGTGCCGCGTTCTTAAAATTTTAGCGCCAAATACTGCTGTCAAACCGTTTTAGAACACTAACCTATCCTTAACCTACAAAGCAAATAAAAATCTTAAGCTGAATTTTCGTTTCCCGTTTCGTTTCCCGTAATTATCAAATATTAAGGCTAAGTGATGTGCTAATAAATAAAAGTGCTATCTAAGAACCGAGTGGATTTATGTTTATTCGATGATTTTCCTGTATTTCAAAACCAATACGTGTTTGACAAATGTCAGAGTCTTTTGCGCTAAGTTTCGACAGTCTTACCTTAAGAAATGTTGAATACGTGTTCATAGCGCGTAAAAATAAATAAATTTTAGTAAATGGGCGGGGCACATGTCAAGAGGAACAGAAAAGTGGAGCAAGTATTAAACTAGTTCTCAAGGCATAATAAACGCAGAAGAGGAGGATAATTTAGAAGGTGCATAGACGAAACATCGGATACATGGCAGAGAGAGGCATAGTGCAAACGGGAATGGAGATCTGGAGGAGGCCTTTGCGAAAGGTCAATTAATTATCTAGAAATGAATAATATTTCAGAAATATAAATAGGTTTAAATGTAACGTATTAAAATGTTATTATTATATTTATTCATCGCCCATACGCGCAGGAACTCAAGATTTAAATTTACAATATCAACAATTAAAAAAAATTGCGTTCAATAAAATGGATTTCATGCAGACGCAACTCAAACATTAAATTTTACTGCTCTTGTCCATTAACATTTTAATAACAAGAACATTTAATCTGAGAAAGTTCTATAAATCATAAGCTTAGGTCATTATACTGTTTCTAATCATAAAACGTTAATACGAAAATATTTATGAAAGCAAGAGGTAGAAAATGCAGAATTCTGAATTTTAAGGTCGTTTGTCACTCATTCACTCAATTGCAAACAGACACTCACTCATTCACTCACTTGTAACTTATGCTTTTTGTAAAAAAATGGCAGATGTTGTAATCAGTTTAAAAAAATATAAATAAGAAGAAACACAATAAATATGGATGGGCTGGGAACTCTTGACACAGGTATTTTAACACATTTTTATTTTTTTATTTGTAAATCTATGGATTTGGTATATGGTTATTTTTGATAGACCCTCGTGACAAATGTCATATCTACCTAATATTTGTAGTTGAAAGCGCGAAATATGACTCCCGAATGTCACGAAACGTATTTGACATTTGACTTCAAAAATCAACACAGACAGATAAAACAACGCTCGTTTCAGACTTGGTCTATTGCTGCATTTATTTATAATTATTATGAATTATATACAACGTGTAAACTAATATATATAATTAATATAAAATAATGATCATGAAACCTCTCTTTCTGAGATATTAGTGTAATTAATTCATAAAACTATTCTTCTTTTGGTGCCTCCATTACTGGACGTTATTCGTTATTGTTCTGTGCCAGATGCAGCACTACAGCAGTCGCAATACAAGTCCAATCGCTAACGTTACGACGCCAACACGCCGTTGTGGAATGGATAGGTGTTTTTTACATTCCAACTCAATTCTGAACCTTCTGGAGCCTATAAGACTCATGCGATGATAACACGACATCTGCATCTTCTACTGCATTTACCGAACAGAAATTGTTCCGATTAATACCTGCAGCTGAATTTCATCATCGGACATTGAGGGAGAATATGAAGTTCCACCCGTATCACCTAGCGGCCGTCTTGCACAGCCACTGAAGAACCAGCTGCCCAAGTATTTCCGAACCAATTCGACCTTAGGTTCCTTCAAGAAAAGAGAGTACCAATTTTCACTCGCAAGTCCTCTGGCATTGATAGTGTCCGCCGCCCATGGACACTTAACATCAGATGAAACGTTGTCCCCTGTTCTATAAAAAAAACAACTTATCATCTTTTATTGTCATAAGTTAAATATTTGGCCGAAAAAGAACAGTGAAAATAATAAAATAACAATAGTTAAGAGTAAATTGAATTTTGTGTAACGTCTAAAAAGATTGTATCACCAAAGAGGTCGATAACGTGGATACTTTATGTTATTCGACACATACGCTTATCTAAATATAAAAAAACCTTTTTATAGACGAAAAACCAGAATTGTTCAATTAGATACACAAATAAAAGCTAAAAATAAAATTCACATACGTAAAAGCATTTACAACTGTCAATTATCGTGTTTTCCTTTTAAAAGTACTCATATTTGTTCATTATATAAAATATCTATTATTTTGAAACCCGGATGTTTACTAAGTGACCTACTTATGTCAAATCAACTGTCAACATGCCAAATCGGTGTGTTATTCTATGATGTCAAATTGAAACATTCAACACGCATGTTCTTATTTATATTCTATAGTACAAAGATGTTTTAGGATTTACCTACTAGTCAGCAAAGTCACTCTTATTCGTGGGCACTCACTAAAGTGCCAACCAGGAAACTGAAGGCATGCTAGACGGCAGAAAAAACCATGCTATATTCAGGAAGTTTGATAGAATCAATAAAAAATCATTAAAGACGTCACAACGAGGAAAACTGAAATGGAAATGGGCTGGTATAGTGTGTAAAAGTGTTCCAAGAATTTGTTATTCGTTTCCAACAAATAAGAGCAGAAAACGAGGTAGACAGTTTCGAAGATGGGAAGACGAATTATCAAGACATTAACGGGGAGAAGCACAGAACAGAGCAGAGTATAAAGAAATGGAGGAGGCTTTTGCCAAAGTTGGGAAAACAGATAGAATGTCGGTTTCACCCTCACTCACTAAGTCACTAATTTAAATTAAAAATTTATGTAAAATTACGCTTGAATAAAGACTTGGTTGGGGTTGTCATATGTAGTATCAATAACCATAGTAACTCACATGGAGTGGGGTTATCATGACCTTGGTAACAAACACGGTAATCTTCCGTAAATCTTTCCAATTTCTCTATGTTTTAGACCGTAGATAACTCGCATCTACACTAATCATATGGTACTGTCAATATAATTGCATGCGAAAATATAATTATAACTGTATTGTAGAAGATCTTTTTTTGATTTGACCAATGATTCCATGCAACACAGATTTGCCATACAGTAATTTCAATATAATAACCAGTTAAACGTATCGCCATTATCAAAATTATTGGCGATGATACAGATTAGTTTTGTTAAGACAAAATGGCATAGATTAGATTTAGAATTTTGACAGTTTAGAAAGTGCGGGAAGCGAACGTCCCGACTAAATCAAAACGTAAATTGTCAGTTTTCAAGGCGTAATTAAATTAACATTTTATAGACATAGTACATAATCTTTAGCCGTTATGTCGTAACGCATACAAAATTATTTTAATTGCAATTTGAAATTACATAAGACAACAATGTAGTCTTTAGTTGGCAAAATTCTTGGAATTTTATTACGCATTATTGCAATAAACTGTATAAAGATAATTAATAATTTTCTACAGATTGTGATAAATAATCATAGATCATAGACGTATAGATCAAGTGGTGGGGGTTTAAGCGGCGACACTGGTTCTACTACGTCTGAAGGCCCTTACAATCTTATTAATCCGGTATTATATCTAACAAGTCTTGTATACTCGGCGATTGCGCTAAATCACTCACTAACTCAGTGGACTCCTGTTGTTGACATTTCACCCTATATCAACTATTTATGCGTTAATTCGGAGATATATATCCTTATTAAAGGAACTCTTCTATAAATAGACAGCGATGACAAGCGGCCGAATGCGATGTGTTTGATCTTTTGGCGGATGGGACGGGCTTTAGTATGGAATGCTACTTGTGTGGACATTAGTCCCGCCTTACCTCCCTTAAAAGCTGCCTGAAAAGCTCAAAAGCTACCGAGGCCTCTACGAATAATACCGTCTGCTATATAAATATTTCCTCCAACTTTTATTTTGTTCCCTTTGTGATACTCTTGGGCCGTGAGGTTCAAGAGCACAGCCAATTAAAGATATTAGTAGCCGCTTGGTTGCACAGGTCACCCCAGAACTGGTGCTTTACTCAACGAATAAGTATCGCAATGCAGCGAGGAGATGCCAGCATTAAAAGTACACTGCGACAGGGCATAATCTTTTTAAATCTCTTTTAATTGACAATTTTATTTATGTAGTAGACATTGTAAATATAATAAAAAAAAATGATGTCTATTATACTCTAACTATCCGTTCAGCCTTCCCACGGATCCCGCAAACAGAGAGAAATATAGATTTGGTTTTTATAATTGGTTTTGGATCTATTTATAGAATCTTTTGGTTTAGTCCGGAAGAATGCGAAAGCGTCACCGAAGGTCTCTGATGTGGTCGTCTGGTTTTAGTGGGTATTACAGATTTAGAAAATGCGCTAATTGATGTGGGAAATTCTCTATTATTTCTAACATTAAATAAAATTTAACAAACACGATACGGGAATTAAATATAAAAACCTGCTTTCCACTTTAAATATAGCGGTCGTGATATTAATATAAACATTGTCTCGGGTCCGGCTTCTTGCATAAGTGCTACCGGTATCTGTGATTATTTCTCGGTACCAATGTATAATGATATTGGATTTATCATTGTTGACGCTGAAATGATCTATGAACTCGATTTATGATATGGTTACAATAGCGTGTATATTTCAATAAAGAAAAGAATTGACAAAACAAGTAACAAGAATTTAAAGGATAAAACAGGGTTTGCTGACGTTACATATAAAACAAAAAAAAAAACAAAAATGGAATTAATAGGAGCAGATAAATGGAGCAAATTTATAACACTGGCTACCAAGAGGCCATAAAAGAAATAGAGCCGAAGTAGTCATGGAAATGGCTGGAAGGACCAGGACGATATTGTATAAATAGGGAAAACTGGAGGACAATGGGGGACTTTGCCCATCTTGCAGAATCGGATATCGTTGATAAAGAAAAACAATAACAATAATGTATATATTTTGTATTTCTGATATAAATAAATTAAAAAATAGTCTATATGGAATGTCAAACTGAAGATTTTAATTCAAAGTATTTTTTCGATAATCGTACTACGAGTTGTTTGATGCATTGCGTGGTGTGGAGTCTGTCTTCATGTTCTAACGCATTTATCAGTGTGTTCAGAGTTGTACGTGCTGAAGCTGAGTTTCAACATTGTCGAGGCAGAGTACGAAATTCCACCCGTGTTACGACTTCCGTCCTTTCATAACTGAGCGTTTTTTAAAGGCTATTTGCCGCGGACCACCACTATGTATAGCTGAAGTATTTCCGGACCAATTCCAGTATTTTTTATTTGGATTCTATATCTTTTGGGTTTTTATTTCGGAAAAGCAAATAGTCTCTATGGGGTAGCACAGCAAAATGTTACATATGTTGGTATGTCATTCAAAAGTTAGGATAAATACCACCATAAAGAGGCGAAACGAAGTTCGCTGGGGTAGTTATAAAACTACTAATATTCACGAGTAATAAAGTTAAAAGAGTCTAATGAAGGGTCTGATAGTATTTCCAAATAATCCAGACAAAATAATGTATACTTTGTATGTACAGAAAGATATGATCTTTGGAAATAAATGATAGTAAATGAGTAATTAATAAAATATTTACAATATACAATTAGAAGTTTTTAACAATTTAAAATTTAAATGTATACAAAAATATGTTTACGAAATGCTTACACAATTTGATAGGCTCTGTTAACCTCAGACATTTAACTTAATTTTAACGTCATTATTAAATGTGAACTTTCTATGGAGACGTCTAATTATACGTCAAATAATGATGAATAGCAAATATTTGAAAGTAATTAAAATGGTGTTCCGTGGTAATAATGTTCAGGAAATTATTATAAATGTGTATACCACATAGACTTTATGTATAATATATTTCATGGCTAGCTAACTACAGTGCCACATACATTTCTTGGCCGGCGGCTGGAATTGGTACTACCGTCGCCATTTTGAAATGTCAGACTGACATTGTCAGTTAGCGCTCAAACACAACTATCTACCAACATGTAATAAAAATCAAAATAAAATGTATTTATTTTGATTCCTTGCATTACAATGGCAAAATTTTAATTATAGAACGGTTCTGATTGCTAGGTATTTTAAAGATATTATATTAAAAGTACACTGTAACAAAATCTATCACATCAGTCATCCTTAGTATGTGTAACATTTATTTGAGCGTAGAACTGTATACATTGCTTCCTTGTTTTGGTCCAGCCGTCTTTAAGTTTTGGGCTCAGCAACATATTTTGCGATTAATTTTTTTATTACTTTAATACACTCTTTATTAGTATTCCCTCTTAAAGTGTCTCGAAAAGATTAAAAAGTCGATAGGATAGGCTTTGATATAAATACCATAAGAACAACAGTTGGCACTTTAAAAACACGTTTTGCGTGCTTTATGTCTGACAATATTACGTAGATTTGTGTTTTATTTGTTATATTTCTATATATCATTCATTGTTGTTGTTTCTATGTATTATTTTGTGTTGTATAATTGCAAACAATAAATAATATATCTGTGTAAAAATTTTCAGTTGACGGGTCAAGACTCTTATCTCGACGCGTCAACTGTCACGATTTCGCGCTAACTATGTTAAAGTCCAAAACCTTTTTGACATATCAAAGTACTTCAAACTTGACATTGACTTAGTAACGCAAATTTTCGGTCATGTATAGAATACATTTGACCTAGTAACCGGATATGAAAAGGCAATATTGTTAGTGCAATGCACTTGTGTGCGTCACAAGTGACATGAAGGACAAGCTTTGTCTAGAACAAGTGCGAGGGGAGAGAGCCCGAGGCCGCTTCCTGACACGGACTGGTTTTGCGGTTTGCACCACATAAATGCACCAGTTTCACTTCTTATAAATTTGCATAAACAATACAATTTGCACAAATGTTTTTACGTTATTAAAGATTTGCTAACGAGCTATTTTTACAAGAACTGTAACGTCTCTTTGAACATAGATTTGCAGTGTTATATAATAATAATATTAAATTACAATAATCCTTATCATAGGTGACTATAGGCATTTTTAAATAAAGTTGTATATTTCATTTATTCCTTAGATTTAAAAATTTACGGCAGTGAGCCTACATACCTACAAATTGACCTCCGAGTTGACACTATGACACAACGCGTTGCTCATACGCTTATAAATTTATAATAATAGGAATTGTCTTGCTAAGTAAAAAGGTTCCTTTATTAAATATAATATAAAGTTACATATCAGTTTAAAATATAAAGTTACAGTCACTGTAGTACAATAGCGGCAATTACATACATACATATAAATTACAAAATCCCTTCACCACAGAATACTACAATATTGAGTGCACAGACTATATCAATAGAAAAGAAAAAAGTGTTGACTGACTGGTAAGAAAAAGAAAACAAATATTTAGTTCACTCTATCCCCATCACTCACTGATCGAACAGATTCTCTGACAGTTACAAGATAGCTAATTTATTATTATGATTTATTCGCTGTGAAAAATCTTAGTACGTACTGACCGTATTGTATCACGTGGGAAAATTTATTGATTTAATGGAGCTTGGCAAAAGTGAAAGTCATCTTCCAGTAGGCCATGCCGGCGAAATATTAGGGTCACATGTTCTGGGGAATTTCAGACGCGTTTCGTTCGCTTCTGGTTGGTCAGCAATTGTCTATAGACCACAGTTATACGAATATATTTGTTTTTTATAAATCACATTTTTCTTACAAATATATCGGAATACTTGTTCAATATTTAAAATAGTGATAGACCTTGTAGTAACGGTGACTCCAGAGCTTCCTCAAGGCCAAGGAATTTCCATTTTCATAAATTTCTTAGGTTGTCTTAGGTTGATAACATTGGTTGGTCTAATGGCTTCAGCGTGTGACTCTCATCCCTGAGGTCGCAGGTTCGATTCCCGGCTGTTCATGAACGGACTTTCTGTCTGTTCACATTTAACATTGAAGAAGTTCGAACGAAGAAGGAAAGCATCGTGAGGCACAAGATGCCGATCAATTGCCATTTAGATTAACGATCATGAAACAGATTCAAAAATCTGAGGCTCAAACCTAAAAAGGTTGTAGCGCTACTTTTTTATTATTATATTACTTTATACTACCACTGTAATTATAATACTACATTCCCGGCCACGTGCGTGAGCCGGTTGTCGTTATGTCGTGATAATGCGCGTGCGCATCTCTATGATTATACCGGCGGGTTCTATCGTGCCGGTAATGTTCGGTAACGTACAATGCTTTACTTTGTTCAGTGAAAACTGCGGAAAACAAAAGATGCCCGTCACGCCAGATAAGTGAAATTACTGTGGAATCCAGGGTTCAAACAGTTATTTATTTATCATTAATCATACAGCTATACATATAAATTAAAACATTTAGATAATATAAAATAAAAATAAACCCCTGTATCTTTTTCGTGATCGTCAATCTAATAGGCAAGTAGGTGACCAGCCTGTGCCTGACAAGTCGACTTTTTGGGTATAAGGCAAGCTGGTTTCGTCACGATGTTTTCCTTCACCGTTCGAGCGAATGTTAAATGCGCACCTAGAAAGTTCATTGTTGCACAGCCGGGGATCGAACCTACGAGCCTACCTCAGCGATGAGATAGTTGCAGCCGCTAGGCCAACACTGCTGCTGCTGAAAGATATTGTAAACCTAAGGCGGTTATGAAATTTTAGATATATACAATACAAAACAATTTGGACAATATACAAAGCGTCTTTGCCTAATAACATATGTAACCTGCTATTTTTGTTTTTTATATGTATGAATTTTTATGAAATAAATAAAGCTAAAATTACATTGATAAACAAAATATACGAAACAGGAAACAAATGCCAATTATATAAATTAAAATTAAATTAAACAAGGTACAAATTGATATTTAAAAAACTAAATGGTTACTACTGCTAAATAAAGCCACTCCTTGGAATATTCTGGCCCGAGGGAATCTCTTATCTATCAGGTGTATAAAACGCCGAAACTGGAAATGTTTGTATGTATCGTTCTCACCTCTGGGCAGGACCAGCTTCCCAATACCATCTCCTTCCGATTGACCATATTCAACGCATATTCGAATCCACTCATTTTTCGAGGGGCTTGATCCATTGGCGTTGCGTAGAGATGTAGGCTCTCTCTGCATCTTCTTTACCATGGAGAGTATTCAGAGGAGTTGTCCGGAGTAATACCTGCTGAACCAAATACCATACGTATCATCTCGATGTGCGTCGTTTCACAACTAAGCTTAAGACAGTTTTTGCCGCGCACCACCGTTATGTGGAACCTGCTCACTGTGAGTGTCCATGGGCGGTATTACTTAACATCAGGTGATCCTTCTGATCCGTATGCTACAACAAGTTTTTTTTATTAGCACGCACATTCTAGCAATGGGTCTGAGTGATTCAGATGAGCGTTTGTTTGTTAAAAAAATCGATTACGCAATTAAGTTAAGACGCGTTTCTCGCGTGTACTATTTGGAGTAATTTGCCCATTGGTTTGGCGTGTTGCACTTTTATTTTAATGAGCCGGTTTTCGCGTCTCGCTCGTACTCAATGCTCCACTTTCTAGATCGTTTTTGATGGCCAAAAGTCAATTTAATCTGGCGCAAAGCTACAAAGGCAGCGTACAAAGCGTGATACACTTTAACAATTTTTTGTTTCGTCCGCGTGGTTTTCCTTTTTCGTCGTAATTGTAAGCTTATATCGTTATATTATAATTTAGATACGTGGCATATATAAAGCATTGATACAGGATGGAGTTTAAAGATACCTATGTGGAAAGGATCAAAGAAGAAGAGGACGCTCTGGAAAATGCGGATAGAATATAGATGCGAATGGAGAAGAAAGCTATTGATAGTGTCTTTAGTTCTCCCGATCAATGATACCGAATGTAACGAGTAACAAGAAGTTAATCATATTGTTAACAATTGCAATCATTTGAAATAAACTAGCGGCTTATTACATTCTCATACTCATACAGAATCATACTATATATTTATATAAACCGTGTCATCCGTTCAGTTATTTCATTTATATTCTGTTAATTTCAGTAATACAAAAACCTACGCCACGGCTGTTTCGTGATCATTATTTTGTTTTTTCTTACTGGCATGTAGGTGAACAGCCTCAGTACCTGACAGATGACAGGGCATTTTGGGTATGTCATATGATGTTACATTTTTTTTTTAAATTAATTGTATTGCCTGGTAACGAGACCCTTAAGCCAAAATTTGATGTTACACTTTACCGTGTGTGATGTACAGTTTTTTAAACGCGGGAATATATAGAACGTTGATATATATTTGAGGAATGAATACTTGTGTGTTGTTGAAATATGTATTTTAAAGAACAACAGAGAGTTAGAGTTTGTTATTTAATAGAAAACAGTCACTTATATACTATTCCCTTTCTTAATTCAATATGTTATAACAAATACTCTTCGAATTAAAATTCAAATTACAGAACCAAACTAGCGTCATTTCCACAGACTAACAAACAAATTAAATGAATCGTCAATTAACACAACATAGATAACTAATAATCTAAAGAATCTAATCTAAAAACTATTATGATAAAAATTATGATCGGTTTGCGCACGTGTAGAAGATAAAATCTATAAAACCAATGGCCTCTTTACAAATTTTCCGGGTCTATAATTACATTATATTAAAAGAAACGCCTTAAATCCCTTATGGATTATCGTCCCTTATGTCAAAATCCACATGTTTGACAATGTCATTTGTAAGATAATGGAAGTCAATTGTAAGTCTCTGATTAGCGTTACGCGCTCTGACGCCATTTTGTGTTCTGACGTGTATCTACGACATCACTACCGGATCGCGTGCTTTGGACTTTTACTTTAAAGATGTTTGTGTCACGATTTTCTCGGAATAAAGCTCTAAATACAATATAAAGATGTTATCTTTGTTAAGTAGACCATTTTATAATTGCTTCGTTCACTTGTTCAATTAAGATTAACTTTACCGAATATCTGATAAAATATTAACGATTTTTGCTGGCATAAACAATGACGTATGAATAAACAGAGTGACCAGATGGAAAGGACCAAAGAGAAAGGTGAAGATGGAGCTGGTCGGAGGACTTTACACTTTTTTCTTGAAACCGAATGAGCTATTCCCACTAAAACCACATTTGCACACCAACACGACCGTATTGATTTGAGATCGCTTGCGCATCCAAAGGATTATATAAATGCCTACCAAATATAAAAACAAAATCTTTCTCTCTGTTAGCGATAAATTTAAAAGCACGGCTTTTGCTTGAGAGTTATGAGAGCTTTTTTTAAAGTGCGGGATTAATGCGAAGCCTAAGCGGATAGTTAAATTATATCAGACATTTTTTTTTATTTCTGACACACAAATATACAGTATTTACAATATTTTTAACCTGCATAATAATATATAATAATTAGAGCAGTGTTGGTTGGTTGGTGTATAATAATTAGTGGCTTCAGCGTGCGACTCTCATCCCTGAGGTTGTAGGTTCGATCTCCGGCTGTGCACCAAAGGACTTTTTAGGCGCATTTAACGTTAGCTCGAACGGTGACCCAAAAAGTCGACGGTGTGCGTCAGGCACAGAAGGCTGATCACCTACTTGCCTATTCCTTTAACAAATGATCATGGAACAGATACAGAAATCTGAGGCCCAGGCCTAAAAGGTTGTAGCGCCATTGATTTATTTTTTAGTAATAATAATTAAAAATGAATAAAAAGAAAATTATTGTCCCTGTGGCAGGTTTTTCTCGATGTATTACGATACTTCTTCGTTGAAGAAAACACCAGCTCTGAGGTAACCGGTACTACCACCAACTTTAATCTTTAATTAACTTATGCACTTGAACCCCCGGCCCAAGAGTCTCTACTCAAAAGGGTACTAAATCAAAATTGGTGGAAAGACACTTATATTTGAGCTAGCTTTTCCTGGTGACTTAAACAGAAACTTAAGTTAATTAGGTAAATTAGGTAAATTAATAGAAAAAAATAAATTAAACAATACACAAATTAATATTTTATATATATAAATTGTTACTACTGTTAAATAAAGTAAAAGCCAAATTCCTCAGCTTATTGGTAACGTGAAAAATGTTTCTCTGTAATTGTATTGTAGGTACTTAAAATCTTAGTGAATATCTTGTCGCATACGGGAGAGAGTTTCTAAAAGAAATTAATAGGAGCATACATATCGCTTAAACAAGCTCCTGTATCTCTTATCCATCTAGGTTATGTTTATTTTACACAAACTTATATCTGTTTATTCTTTGATTATTCTTACACCACTCCACGTTTATATACCTCAGTTTAAGCATATGTTGCCTGAAAAAGATCGCTTATTATCGATAAGTCCTTGGGCTTTAGATTTATAAGTGTTTTCTAGTGTATATATATTTCACAAGAAAACACTTATACATTAGAGGCTTTCTATGGCGTTAACTTAAATCTTTAATTAGCTGTGCACTTGAACCTCAAGGCTCAAGAGGTGCCAAAGGCAACAAAATCAAAGTCGAAAAAAGACTCATATGGCTTTATATATGTTCAAATATTAAATAACATTTTCTGCGCTTCATTGTGGAACTGGCTACCTGGTAAGCTTACTCCTCATTATACCAGCTAAAAGAGGTATCAATTGACTTATGTCCTACAGAAAACAGCGTATTCAAAAGCTCGCAACACACCCGTGAGGCCGTTGGGCGCAAACTTTATTGAGCTCGTTTGTCCTGTCCTGTCTCATAAAATATTTAAACCATTTCATAAGTGGATTAATAAATAATAATGAAGTGGATTATCACGTCAAAATGATGACACCACGATGTCCTTTATTGAAAGGCAATTTTTATTACTACCGAAGTAACCTTTATTCAGTGCCGTCAATAATTGATATGACCTGAGCTTTCCTTCCGGCAAGGGTTTTGACATGGCGAGGTCTTGGGTTCGACAGCACGAGTGGCGCTAAAACCTTTTAGGTTTCATGATTTGGACGTGACCTTTACGTTTTTGTTATAATTTCAACACACACATTTAGTATTTACTTTTCTTATCCATAATAATAATTATTAGATAAATTTAAAAAAAATGTCTGGTTTCTATGTACCTTTAAAGACCTTTGATACCTATTTGTTAAGAAAAGCACCAGCTCTAGGTTGACCATTGGAATCAAGCACCAACTTAAATCTTTAATAAGCGCTTATGCACTTGAACCCCACGACCCAAGAGTCTACTCCAAAGAGTATAGAATCGTAGTTGGATAAAGGCTTATATTTGGCGTTTATTATTTCCCGCCTGCTCTGTGGCCGCGCCAGCTTTTGTGCTTGACCAGGGGAGGTGATACGGGGCTAACTCATCTTTAGTAGTAATTGTGTGTAAAAAAAACGAAATCCTTGTTTTATTTCGCTGTGTACATGGACCGATCTAGGGTAAAGCCTCGTCTAACCCTTTCCAGGACTATGGCTGCCTGTCTTTATTTGCCTATCTTGGCCGATAGGCTGCCAGTCTTCTCCCACTATTTCTATTAAGTCATCAGCCCAAAGACGTTTTAGCATGCCCACTGTTCTTTCGCGGTTCCTTCCCATCCACCTTCTAAAATAATATGTAAAACATAGTTTAATGTTATTTTTTTGTTACAGACTGCTTTCCCATCCGTCAAACCAATTTCTGTAAGTATTTACACTTAAATGTTATTAAAAAATTTCGACCGATTATTATTAGTTGCGAGCACACTTCTGTTAAATGTAGATGACAGTTCTTATAATAGCTTAATTGACTATAGATAATATCCTAGTATATGGAATTTAAATGTGCGGGAAACTAATTGTTTTGTTTATAAAAAATATAGAAGTACATAGATTATAAAATAGAAAATACCTACTGACGATCACAGATTAAACACATTACAGGATATACTTTACCATGGTTTTGATATGTTCGTCACATAACATAGACTGATTTGATTTGACATAGATAATAGAATAGACAAGGATGTTTATATAGGCGGGAAACTAAGACGTTCATTTATTTGCCGATAAAGAATATAGACGTACACAGATTATAAAATAAAAATTCCCATTGACGCTCACAGATTAAACAGATTACTGATAATCACAGGATATCCTTTACAATGCTCTCAATATGTTCATCACATAGACATATGTTTGTTTATGCAAATATATAAATCAGACTTGAATAACGGAATTACGATTCTCTAATAGACTTTGTCTTTGCCATTTAAACAAAACTTATTTACGAGTTATAAATCTGAATTAATTACATTAATTAAAAAAAAATATCTCCTTAACAATTTGTTTTGTATGAAAACTGATTTAATAAATAACGCAGCGTTAACGGACAGTTATGTTTTGTCTTCTGAGATCAAAATATATGAAATTTCATTATTTACGACTACGTTTTGTTCTTTAGTCTCTGGATTAATATAATGTTCAAAATACATTACGTATAGCAATATACTTTATACCTATTTCTATTATTTGACAATTAAAATGCTTCAATATGAGTAATATCTTTTTAATTACAAATGCACCTAATTAAAAGCCTACCTTAGAAGTTTTGAAATCAATTTCATTTGGATCAAAAATATTCCATGTTAATTTGTGACGGTGACGTAGTTATACAATAAATAATAATAATAATAATTCAAAATTTTATATTTGACAAATTATGCGTAATTTGTCAAATATACGGTGTGACTGATATAAATCGAACAAAATCATATAAGTTTCTAACGAAAAAGGAATTCATTTATTTTAACGAATTTTTCAAGATGTAATTTATTCTAAAGGACAGGATTTTTGTCCCTTTAAATCAATCCACTAAGATAATCTGTAAAGCCATATATTGCTTGCCATAAATTACAAAAACACTCTGACGCCCCCATTAACCTGACATAAATGTTAACATCGCTTGCATATGTCACCTAGTTAATTAATTGTTGCAAGAAAAGATTTTCGATTTCATTTATTTGTTATAAGTTAACAACTGTGCGTTTTTTAAGGCACCACGACTATATGGAATCAGTGCTGCTCTGTGCTCCTATTCGTAATATATATCATAGTCTGTAAAGGTATATGTATATGGAGGCCAAACAACAAATTGTTTCCTGGATTGTGCGTAAACTTTTCCCAAATAAATATTCAAGGTAATTTTTCGCAAGGCAACTCTCAAAAAAGAATAATTTGCATTTTTCATTAATCTATTCTCCTATTCTAATGCATGTCATAGTGAAAAAAAATATAGTCTATGGAGACCCACAGACTATCTAAAAACGAATTATTGACTAAGATTAGTGCCTATATCTTTCCCAAATATACAAGGTAATTTTTCGCAAAGCAACTTTCATAAATGAATAATTTGCATTTCTCATGCATCTGTGCTCCTATTCTAATACATGTCTATAAGGGTATAGTCTATGGAGTGCCACAGACTATCTATAAACAAATTAGTTCCTGATATTAGCGCGTAAATAACTCCTATAGTATTTTGCATTTTCCGCATTTACAACAGCGAGTGTTCAGAGTTGTTCGGATTAATACGCTGCTGAGTTTCATCACTATCGAGACGGAATATAATACGAAATACGTCCCTTCCACAACTATATATTCCATAACTACTACCCACTGAATTATTTCCGAACCAATTCGACTTATGGTCCTTCGAAAAGATCGTACGAATTCTTAAAACAAAACTTGGAAGCCCTGTAACCATGTGTCCATGGTATCAGTTCAACATCAGGTAAACCTCTTGCGAAGTTATATAAAAATAAATATACAGATTTAAAGCTGGGAACATTCAAAACAACATCAATAGCAAATTACTATGATTGTTTAATGTTACCATTAAACTACATGATTTGCTTTTGAACCGAGAAAGTTTTTTAACCGGAAATGATTGCCATTATTGAACTCAAGATAAATAAAATATTTGAGATCGTGTGTCATTAGTGTACAGTTTTTAGTAACTATAATTTTATACATACAGTATTTTAAGTGTTTTTCAGGGTTCTAAGGGCCATTTTTAATTAAACTATTTAAGCGCAGATCGATCTTACTCTCGCTTTAGTCTTCTGTAGGTCGTGTTGCATTTCCTCCACTCCACCCTATCTTTGTCTTTAGCGCCTTTGTGGGCCTATAAGGACCTTTACTTGATCCAGTGACATTACGGATCCAAGCTGCTCCAAGTTATCTGGACCTCTGCGTGCTGTATTTGAAGCTGCGAGTTCTAATCAAGCGCATGCATGAGGATATAATTGGAATCCCTTCGGAGTGTATGGCCTATCCATTTTCGCTGGCATCGCTTGATCTGATGGCTAATCTTTGGCTACGTCTCTTGGTAGTGCTCCCACAATAGAGTTCTTCTCAGTAGATACCCAGAATACGGTGAAGCAGTTGAAGAATAGCCGCTATAGGTAAACTACATTTACAAATTTTGACGTCTCCATAGTAATAGTGATCAAATGTTTACTCTCATCGTATGTTCGACCACTGGTACCAATGGAATTTCTATGTGCGTATTTAATTCGCTCGAACGGCGAAGGAAACCGGCTTGCCTAGGTCCGAAAAAGTCGACATGTGTCAAGCACAGAAGGCTGATCAATCGCATATTAGATTGACAAATAATCATGAAACAAATACAGATATCTGAGGACCAGACCGAAAAAAGTTGTAGCGCCACTGTTGATTTTACTATTATTACAGTAAACACAATTTGACAGTGACTGTGCTACCGATTTCATTACTATGACAAGTATATTTAACAAGTTTCCAGTGTAGATAATGTAGCAATTGGAAATGCAGAAATGCCGTCAAGTTTTATTGCAATATGAGAATGTTGAGACGAACATAAAATACCGCGCGCGTTGATGTCTTTTGTATGGCGCGTTCGAACGGTTGCGTGTATCATAATATATCAGGATTTGTAATCGCAAATCTATAAAAATAAATCCATCAAGGTATGTAACCTAACATTAGTTAAATTATGTATATTTTAGTTAATATAGAAGCGCAAATTTTAACAATTATCGCACACTTGAAGCCAATATGAATCCTTTAGTTTTACCACACTCGTAAATTGTAAACATTCTCGTGTCCGATAATAATCTTATAACATTTACGAACTCTTCAATAAGTCAAGTTAGCTTTTTGTTAGCGTCACAACCCCTCTATCTCTAAAGTTATCTTAGTTATAAACTCATTTTTCAAACAATTAAAGCCAGTTGACATCTCTAAACAAATGGTTATTCTTTAACATAAATTTGAACATTCCTACAACAACCACCACCGAAGTTAACAAGCGCTATAACCTGTTTAGGTCGAGGCCTCAGATTTGATGATCATTTGTCAATTTAATAGGCAAGTAGGTAGCTGTGCCCAATATTTACCAAATAAAAGAGGCGTTTCCATAGAATAGGTATCAAGTAAGATTTAAAAAAACCCAGTTACACAACCGTCTTAGGTCTGGATCTTAGGGTACAGAAAGTATCTGTTTTCTTGGTTAGTTGTTTCTAACAAGCAAATGATCAGCTTCCTGTGTCTACTAAGTCGACTATTTTGCTTCACTCTCGTTTTCTCAAGTCTGTTTTATTGAGTTGCTAAGATCTTTCAATCAAATAATATTACTTTTATCAAGGAATTATGGCGTTTAAACTCCAGTCTACAGTAATCCTATAACGCGCGTTCTGTCCCTCAAATTACGCGTTATATCCCCCCCCTAGATTTCTCAAGTGTGTGTACTGCGTAATATATAATGATATGTTAAGTGCATAATGAGCATTGCGTTGTTTCAATTTTGTTGTCAATAATAATGTTACTAAAACTACATAAATAAAAATATATATATTTTTAATCTGTCAGAGTTTGTGTTGTAGTGTCTGAGAAATGGCGCTGGTATCGGCAGCCATTTCAATTATAATTCAATAACATCAATGTCAAATTAGTTAAGAACAGTTATATTGTTAATTTGATTTGCCAATTACAAATTAAAAGACTTTTTGATAGTCTGTTGTAATTTTATCGTCTATAATGTTTATGTTGAAGCAATGGTGTTAATGTTAGCTGCTAGTGTTCCGACATACACATATATACCCTAGATATATAACTAATAACATAGCGCTTCCAAGTTGGAGTGTCCATGCGGTACTTCCAAAAGTTAAGTCTTCCTAGTTGACCAACCCTACCCGACCGACATAGCCAGCTCTCTTCTGTGTAGCTTATAACCCACCATACCCAAAACAATCAGCGTATAATAAGATAATGAAGTTACAGTAGTTTGTAATACATATAAAAACTTTTAGCTAGGGAACTTTTTGGACTGTGTCAGTAATAAGTGGAACAAGGAACTCTTAAAGTCAGCGTACGTTGAACCTCCTGTCCATGTACGTGTCTACGCACACTATTACACAACTGAACTCGATCCGTCAATGTGTGCGTAAAGGCCTTTTAACAACTATTTTGACCTCAAAAAACTGATTGATAACATTGATAATTAATTGAAATGTAATTTAAATTAGTTTTAATTGTGTTATTAACGTATTGAATATTATATTAGAAACTATATAGAACATATTTTTTTTGTTTTATAAAAAAAATATAAATATAGATTTTATATTAATCAAATATACAGTATTTACAATTGACCTACATAGTAATAATGAAAATAAAATCTAAACAAATTTAAAATGTTTGGTGCCTGTGGCAGTGTACGTAAAACGCTGGCATTCCTCTCTGTTTTGCTAATCTTATTCGTCGAGAGATACACCAGCTCTGGAGTCACCAGTCACCAACTTAAAGCTTTAGTTAGCTGTACACTCCCACGGCCCAAGAGTCTACTCCAAAGGGAACAAAAAAGTTGGACTAAAGACTTATATTAAAGACAATATATTAAAATAACTTGGAAGCTTTATATATATTATAACTCGTACTTTAGAAATTTATTCAAAATACAATAGTTAAAACACATTTTTTAAACCTTATACATATATTAACTGTTGATTGAACCAATAAGGGTTATAATTTAGATACCTTTAGTGTAAATTTCTTGTATACATTGTAGTGTCATTGAGTAATGTCTGGTTACTTAAAAGCTTATCCAGGTAACTATAATAAGGAATAATATTGAACCAATTCGACTCAGGGTCCTTTAAGAATAGAGGGTACCAATTCTTAAAAGACCAAGGCTTGGTAAATGCCTATGTATCACTAAACATCCGAGCTTCCTGCCCGTATACACTTGGTCAGTAAAAAAATATAATAATGAAGCCTCATCCTTCTTTGCAAAAGATACCCTTGAAATTTAATACAGAAATATTATATATATTAGAGTGTAGGCCCATTGGCTCTATCTCTCTCATGAGAATCTTGTCCCAATCTTCTCCACTTTCTTTTAGTCACGCAACCACGCAACGAACGACCTTTTAATTAACAGGATACAATGCTATTGGATTAATAAATAAATATTTAACACTCGAAATCCCGTTTGTAACGTTGTTTACACATCCAATTCGGATTTAAGTTCAAAGTCAAAGGTCCTTTATTCATATAGGTAACACAATGTACACTTATGAACGTCAATAAAAAGAATACAATAAATAATAAGAAATATACATTAAATGCTTCCAATTTTACATTTACTGCCGGTTCTAAAATCAAGGGCGAACGGAAGAGAAGAACTGGCAATAAACTCTCAACCACTCTTTTTAATCGCCAAGTTTTTGTTTGTTAAACTTTTACTACTTTTGCTATTATTATTATTGATTTCTACTGAGTATTAGATTCTTATTCTTTTTTGCGACTGAGGTGCAAACTAGCTGCTGTGGTCTCTGGCAGAATGACCAGCGCTGTGGAACAACTCTGCTTCTCAGCATAATGCTGAGCCAGGGCCAATTACAACCTCAGCACACACGCATTACATAATTAAACATTATCTCTCTATTATTATTATTTTTTCTTTTTTCTTTTTGATTATTGTTGTTTTATGTGTTTCTGTGTGTGTGTTTTGTTAGAAATAAATGAAATCGTTATATAGTTAAGAAATTGAGCAACTCGCCAATTGGTTTAAGATATTGCATGATTCAATTACATTTAGTATCGTAAAGTAATTATACTTATAATAAGTGCCGCGTGTATCGAACGTATTTTTGTTCGGTTTTCGTTTATATTGTATTCCAGAAAGGTTTTTGGTTAAGGGGTTCTCTGCGACCCTTGTCGCCAACCTGATGCCGTCACCCACGGACATTCACATTGCAAGAAGGCTCGCAAGCAGGTTTTAAGAATTGGTACATTCCTTTTTTTGAAGGACCTTAAGTTAAATTGGTTTGAAAATGCAGTGAGCAGCTTGTCCCACACACTTCTCTCTTATATATAAACTAACTCAATTAAAATTGTAATTGACCTTTCCGATTTTGAAATACTTATTGAACACGTGAAGTGGCCATTGTTGGCCGCAAGGTCGACATTAATGTCGATGAATATTAGTTCCTTATGAAACCAGGTCAGAAATTGGTTTCGATTTATATGTCGTTTTTGTAACCTTTCCCATTATATTTAATCCCAATGCGACAAGATGTTCAGAACACGCAAACGAACGAAAATGTTCATATTTTTTTAATTTTATTTGTTGATAAAAGCTTGTCAACGCTCGGTATACTGATACATTGGTAAAAGAACGATACGATACGATAAACAAACTAATAATTTTCCACTTGCATTCAATTATGTAGCGAATTTGGGGGGGGGGGGTTGGATTGAATAACGCGTTATTGTTAATATTATTTACCAATTTCCAGTACTTTACACCACATAATGGTATTTTTAGGTATATATATAATCACTGGGTGGTCACGAAACGTTTTACTATTGGGTACAGAAAACGTTACGGCGCGTTCATGGAAGGGGGGGGGGGGGGTTACCAGAAACTCGTGACGTAATACTTGAACGCCAATAAGTTGAGAAAATATTTAACAAGGGAAGACTTTGACTTTCTTCAGCAGTAGTAACAATTCCTTTATTTAAAATATTATGTTAAAGTTTGATTAATTTCATTACTTATCTGTTTTCTAACTGTAATCGATTTTGACTTTGTTCATTGTTTAAGAGTTACGCATTCCGCCTTGAAGTTAGACAATTATTTTTTTATAGAGCTATTAAATTTTTTTAATGCATGAAGGCTCGCGAGTGCTTTGCCGGACTAAGAGTTGGTACGAATTCGTTCGGAAATACTTTTTGTGAGCTTCTTCCACATAGTTGAGGTGCGCGGCAGCTGTCAGAGGTGATACGCGTGAAATTTCGTAATCTGCCTCGAGGAGTTGTTCGGACACTCCTATGGTAAATGCAGTAGAAGACGTAACCCCACATCCCTACGCAATGCCAAGAGATCAAGCTGCTCGGAAAGTGACTTACATCGCCTGCAGACATTTCTTATATTGTATTTGAAATATTTGTCTGACGAAATTCCGTAATATCCGTTAAGACTAAATCAATGCACTTGCGCGGGTGTGGCGCACACAGGCGTATTACACAGACACGATGTATGCATAGACACGTACGCACACACGCGCAGTGGCAACAGCGCGGAACGAGTTGAGAACGACCTGCTCGCGCAAGAAAGAACTCAGCCAAGGACGCCGGCGTAACGGTACCAACGGGACGGGGGATTGCTCCCTTGACGTCATTTATTAGAACACGTCATTTGAATTTCGAACATGACGCGGCAACTTACAAATTTAAAAAAAAGTTTTTTGAAATATTTATAAAAAGAATAAATTTTACGTTACCATAGATTATCTTTATGAATTTCGAACGTGTGTCAAATGACGTGGGAACTAAAATAAAAAAAAACTGTCTGAAATATGTTCAATTAAAAGAATACTAAGTTGCCATCGATTATTTTCAAAGCTAGATATAATAATCGTATATAACAGTTACAAATGTCGCTAGTAAATACTTGAAAACACAAATATAATTACGTTTGAGCATTTTCACATATCCGTGTAAAAACCATTCCAGGTCACAAACATTTCCTAGAATTGATATGTTCTAAATTTAAACTTTAATTCAATTTCGTTCCTCTGTCCGGACATCGACCCAAAAACCTTATGCTCCATCTCTTTCGCGCACCTTAATCTCGATCATTTTGTCTCTTAGTCACGAGTACCGCTGCTCTGTCTTTATTTTGTTACGATCAAGAACAATGACTATTCGTCTATAGGACCGCGTTTCTATGTCCGTTCCTCTCTAACAGCGAAAATTTGTATTGTCGTAAGCGAGACAGCCTGCTTTCCTAAAGTTTTGAATTCTTACTGGGCAGTCCGTGAGTTTAAAGATGGCCACTCATGGACCGTTTTGTTACGATAACCCAATTTTGAGGTATTATTGAGTTCAAAAATCGATATCCCATTAAGATCGAATGTCAATTCGAGTGAAAAGTCTTACGAGGCCGCGTGGTGATTGAACTGTATTTTTTATCTGTGCTCACGATCCAAGGAAATGGAAGTGGTTGCTCTTGATTTTCCCGCGCTTTGTTATAAAACGACCGTTTTATACTTTATAGACGTTTATTACAATATAAGTATATATATACAATATAACATTAACACATTTTAAAACTAAACTACTATGTTTAGTCTCTTTTGAATATTTTAAGAGAAACAGTTGCCTTGCGACGCCATCAATGATGGCGAATGTCAAAGTTTTCCCGGAATTATTATAAGTATGTGAATGCGAGATAATTATGTAAATTGTCAGTCAATATGCGTTTAGTTAACACAATTTGGCATAAAAGTCGTTCTATTTTCGGTCACAGAGCAGAGTATTATTGTAAGATTACATCGAGTAGATCTTAGATGTCCTCTTGAATTTTTTTTACTTTTGGTTCGAAGTTTGAAATATACAATTTTCTTTCAATGTTATTCGGTCTACAAAAACGTCTGTCTTAAATTTAAATAAAGAATGTTACAATTTTAAGTTATTTATAAAAGTTCTATTTTTAAAAAGTTATTTATCGCCTACGTTTCTATCAATATTATTCTTAATTTAAAAAGAAATTTCTTTCTTTTTTGAAAAGATCGATATTTAAAAATCGATTTTCCATATTGCAACTTAATTGCCCCTCTTACCCCGCTTTGGCTCGGAAACACTGAAGGTTTACCGGACATCAACCAATACGGAAATGCCTTCAAATCAAGTTTCCACGTATCGGTAACATAAAAACTGGAGCACTTAATATTAACTTTTTTACAAATATGATAATTGCGAATATCTAAGCATAGGGTATGCATACTACAGAGATACATGTTTTCATTTAGATACTGTTTAACAATAAATTAACAACTCAAAGTCTTCGTCCATTGCTGTCTTTGCCGTATTCTGGGTATCTATTGGCCCGAGAAGATCTCTAACAGGCAACTGCGAGGTTCCATGAAATCCCGATCAGCCTGCAGATGAAGCGTCGCAAGTGGAAACAGGACAGGATGACAGGCACACCTTTATTTTAATAAATTCTATAACTAGATAAGTTTAAAAAATATCACTGGCCATAAATAAAACTCAAAAAAAAAACTGTTTTCAAAAAGTGTTAATAATCTGTGAACCGCTTCGTGTAAATGTCAGTGACCTAACAATATGCGCGGGAAAGTTAAAAAACGTATCTTTTCACGTAATTCAAGTTCATCTGTCATAGTTCATTAATCATATATAATACCAAATACAGAATGTTATTCCAATTCTAAAGACTCATTTGTAAAGGAATAGTGAAAACATATTCATCAATAGAAATAATATTATATACTAGTGAGGCGACGAGATGATTTGTGAGTGAATACAAATTTACAAATGCCTGTATTGAAACCAGAAATGGACTTTTACGAGCGGCCTTTCCCGTTAAATAGGTTTATTAAGGGATAATTTCTCTCTCTTCAGTCGGTAGCTCATGTCTGAGCGTCGTGGTTAAGGAAACATCTGTTTCTGTTCAGCGCCTTATTGCAGTTTTAAACGTCTTTCACTTGAACGGTTCATCTGTTTGGTGACCGGCCACGTTTTGCCTTCGGCTTTAACGACCAGTTCCTCCAAGTTCCTCTGTGCATTGAATAGCCGATATAAGATACGATTCGGCGTATGGAAGACAGGAGTGTTGGTATGTGGAGTTGGTTGATGAATAGGTGCGCTTCGCAGTCCACGGTATTCTTAGCTTTCACCTCCAACTGGTGCTAGGGATAATGTAGGCTATTGTAATAATGTTTGCGTGCTATATTATTCTTGGTCATATTTTTCTTCTAAGAATCGTCAATGTTAAAGTGTCTCAGGTAAACTGTCAAAGTGGCATGTGACAGATGCGCTGTTCATATATAAAGACACATAGCATGGAGTTTATATTTCCGGTTTTATAACGTCAAATGGTATGACTCAGAAACCCCACTTAAGATAAATGATCACAAAGATTGCCAGATATAATATGACATATTTTCACATCATGCAAAATTTTTAAAATCCAGATCATCGTATTAAAACATTTAAATAATTTTAAATATCTCATATAGTTCATTTATGGAGAAAGGATGGTGAACAGTTCCAAATAACCTTGCTGTTTTTTAATTAACAAGCAGCACTCGGACAGGAGGCTCGTCTGAAGTTCATCACTGTACGAGCCGAGGATTTTGCTCGCTCAGGCTTTCTTAGTTTTATAAGCATGGTACCTAAATAGATGGAGGACAGCCCCGAGAGTGTAGCCAGACGGAGACACCCTCTCCTCAAGAATAGTGTTTAATTATTTATCATAACACTATTGTCTTCTATTATTAAAGCATCCCATTTTGTGGTCCTTCGAGCCGGATTTCTGTTAAATTTATATCATAAATTAATTCCTTAACGTCCATTCTACATCTAGTCTCGTTTATTTTCTAAGAGACTTGCGAATATTTATTCTAAATAATTGAAAGCAATTGCAAATTAGTTACGTTTGAGACGAAATTAGCAAAAACGTATTAAGGTCACGAAATAGATCAAGCAAAAACTAATGTCCGCATAACAATGACAGGTAATGTCAAATTTATCAGTAGCCTTACCGGATATCGAGAAATACTTATGCTGTATTTGTTTTCGAGTTATGCATTAACAAGGACGTCGCCAGAGGAAGCAGGGGTAGGGCATAGAGAAACAAAAAAGTATATAGGTTTATACCATATTTAGATATGCATTTATTTATTTATAATACCTTGCCAACTGTTGGCACATAGGTACAAGAAAAACAATCAATAGTTAATGTGACAAGCACTTATAAGCAAACAACAAACACACAGAGAACATTGGTTGCAAAGTGTGATAAGAGCCATGGATATCCAGAGTTTTAGCCAGAACGCGTTTTTCTGAAAGGGGCGAACGAAATATTGGGAATTAAATACAGTTAAATGATTGAGGTCATCAACCTGATTTATATATAATAAACGGAAACTATGTATACTCCAACGACATTCAAAGGTTCCTTCGCAAATTATGTCTTAAACAAACATTTCATTTTGTACTATAAATAACTGATACTCAAAGGGTCTCTACCTCGAGTAGAGAATACAAAAATATAGGATGAAATTATATAGACGTATTATCAGTTCTCGTACTACGTTTATTTGACAATTGACAGTAATATTGTCTTTTGTTAACATAGCTTTGACACATTAAGAAAACATTTTTTAAACGGATTGAAGCTATGTAATATTATTATAATATTATAATTATTTACATAATTTTAAATGTAAATTTTTGCGACGTTTCGCGTGCTTTACAGCGTGCGTGAGGTGACCATAATAATACATAGCTTCAATCCGTTTAAAAAGTGTTTTATTAATTGACAGTAAATTTAAAATGTTTGCAAATTGACGTTAATTGTGTTATCTATATAATAATAGCCTTTTATTTCAGATACTTTTACAATTAAACACATTTGTATGTCTAATCTCATTCTTTGCAATCTCAATCAATTAAATTTGTAAGCCGTTTCACCTCCTCCAGATCCTGAACTCCTCCTGAACTATGCCACTCTCTGCCATTTATCCACTGTTCGGTCTATCCACCTTGTAAATTGTCTTCCTTTTCTGCCTTTATTATGCCTTGGTCACCAGATTAATACTTGCTCCACTTCTCTGTTCCTCTTGCCCCGGCCATTTCCTAAGTTTATTTATTGTAACATATTCCACCTTCGTTCTTATTTTCACACAACTATTTCTCTTGATAACTATGTTGTATATGCAAATATATATAATTATAGACTACATATATATGATTTGACTAATTACGCAGCAATTAACTCGTAGAGCATACTTTCACATATTGACGCATGCTTGTATCAGATTTCGCAAGTACATGATCGGATCTTGGTTCTACCGTATCTAATTTACAAATAAGTACTTATTAGATGTCTATAGTGGGAGTTATATAATGGTATATACGATATTATAATAAGCAACAACATTCTTTTTAGGTCTAGGCCTCAGATTTCTGTATATTTTTCATGATTTATTTATAAAAGCATTCACTCGATATATTGGTGCAAGAACATCAATATTTACTGTGACGAGTACTTGAGGCCTACAGCAAACACGAAGAGATAAAAAATCTCAAGGAAAATCGATTTCAAAGTATGAGCGGAGCTTAGAATGTCCAGAAGATTTTGTCCAACACGCGTTCTTCTGAAAGGGACAAATGGGATGATGGGTTGCCTGGAGTATCTAGAGGGTACACGAAATTTTAATTTAGTTAAAAGTTAGAGCAATCTATTAAACAAAAAACGATTTATCAATTACAAGGATTCTCCAATAGCAACATCTTAAAGTTTGTCAATTCTGTTAGCGAAAGCTATAAGGCTCGATACACAAACATTTGACTAATACCAAGCGTATGGAGAGTTTTAAAAATTGCATTTGGCTCCATACCTACTTTGTGTATTGCAATCACAGCTATCACCCTGCTCCATTTAAATATCGCAAAATATTGTACAATGTATTGGCGCCAAAATGAGAAAACCAATAAACAATCATATAAAAAGGACAGATTCCAAATTCAAATGTAATATTTTGTTTATTTTTAATTGTAACAGTATTTATGGCCAGACTAAACATTATAATTATCGCCTATATAACATAGTTCAAGAAGAAAGAGATCGTGATGAAAGGGGCATGGGACAACACACAGAATCTGTTGCCTCAAGGATGACGCACGCTGAAGCCACTAGCCCAACACTCTAATTATTATAGCGGTAATTATTAAAATTAGGGGTATAAACTTTCGTAATTACGGAGTTATTGACGCAAAGGTTGTCTTGATTTAAATTCGCAAACCGGTAATGTAGGTTTTATTTACGAAGGTAATTACGATTCTGAAGTGAAAACTGTTTTTAACTTTCCTCTCAGTGCTCCAATTATTGACCTTTCAAAGTTAAGTTTAATAAAGGTTTTACACGTTTACTTAAGTGTTTTTGAGTATTTTTTTAAGTTTTTGCCCTGCTATGTGGAACGAGCCCACTGAAGTATTTCCAAAGCAATTCGTTAAAGATTGTGTACTTATTCTTAAAAAGCTGGCAACGCGCTTATTTGAGGGTCCTTTGGCGGCGAGCCTCCTGTACATTTGCCTGCTTTTACATAAAAAATAAAAATGTGTGCGTGTACTAGTGTACACACGTAAGAAGTGAAACTTCTTTAAGACCTTATTTTTTCAAAAAAATGATCTACTATATGCAACTTTACAGAAATTGGTTAAACAAAGTTAAATTAGATAATGTTTAACAAAAGGCCTTTATTATCATAGACAGGAACACAAATAATACAATTATTTCATTTTACCTTATTGCTACTAAGATTATTACAGAATTTCATTAATTGTAATAGAATTATAAATATCATTGTTATCGTTATTATATATTTTTGTTATTAATGGCTTCGAATCAACCATGGTAGGGACAAGAGAAAGATGGCACGTAACGGAACAATGTGACGCGTAACCCAAAAATGTGATGGTAATTTTTTTTCCAGCGCCGATAAAGAAGTTTCACTTTAAAAAGTTAAACTGCGGTACAACGAGGCCTTTAATAAAATTATACTGTTTTTTCATGAATCGAGGTGATCAGCCTTCTGTCAGTCTGTGAGGGCAGATATCGCGTTTTTGGGTGTACGGCAGGCCGGTTCCCTCACGATGTTAAATTCGTACGAGCGATGTTAAAAGCGCATATAAAAAGAAAATCAATTGGTGCATAGCCGGGGATCAAACCTCAGGGAGAAGAGTCGAAGTACAAGGCAATCGCTGCTCTTAATCGCTCATCATAATTGTTTAAAAAACCCAGAACAAAACCCCATCATATTGGTTTTCCCTTACGGAACTTGTGGACGGAATTCTCGAAATGTAGGTACAATGTCGTTTAATTGCGCGTAAGTTTTTTCTTACCTGAAGTGTTTTTTTAGTATTTCAATAATTTATCTGGAATTGTATAGCAAAAACACCTTTTGTATGGCAATTAAGGTTTAATAATTTACCAAAAACATTAAAAGATCTTCCTACTAAAGTATTTAAAATTCGAGCTTTGTATAAATAATCGACTATTTTGGCGCCAATTTTTGTCTATGAATATTCCCTTCGGCTATTTTGTCAGCGCTGTTATTGACCTTATACAATGCGCAGAGCTTGATGAGAACTTGGAGAAACTTATCGTGGTTCGACTCATGACCGATTAAGGGAAAGACTCATTGTCGAAACCGGTGGAAACAGATCGTCCGCTCCTGATGATGGTTGATGGAGCAAGTAGCTCGATGCCCAGACATGAGCTTCCGACAGAAGAAAGAGTGATTATTTCTGTACCTTACATGTATATAAATAATTATAATTCTTTTAGATTTTCATCTGTCATAAGTCAAAACTGCGGTTATATTTAGTTGGCATAGATTGTTAGTCTGTGGAAGAAGGCGCGAATTTTGGGTTGTCGGTAGACTTTTTACAAGAAGATTTATTTGGAATATTTACGATTAATTTGATTAAAACAATTGTTTTTAAGAAGTTTTATGAAATAACTGTAAAATCAGCAACACTGGTGTTTCATCATTTATATTTAGGTTTAAAATAAATTCTTCGCAAATTACAAAACAAAGCTATTTGTTAATAAACATAAAGTTGGACTATTGTATCATTGGTATCGGTTGATCTATGTTAATCGTCTGGACATTAGTGCAGGTAATGGTCAGTCCATGTTCGCTCAAGGCTGTTGGTGAAAGGGTTTCTATTAATCTGGATCATCCTCTGCGTACAATATTCGTAAATACGTAATACTAGCATAAACTAGAGCCAATGTGACGGAAAAGCAGTCTTCGATTTTTGAATTATTCGAATTTAATTGAGTCTGTTAAAGCGTGTTTTGTTTCTTTAAGTATTTGAATTGTGTTCTATTTTTGTATTGTTTGATTTTAATTGTCTGTTGAAGTGTTTTGTCCTTCTCGCTCACGTATTTTTATTCATAAATAACAGAGACGAATGATTAACGTGATAATTGACTTCTTTGTGTCAGTGCCAGTATTTTTATTTCATATTTTTTTAAAATCCATTATTATTTTTTAGTTTTCAACATACTAGTATTTACATTACGCGTTCCATGTTTGAATTTGAATTATTTAAATATTCAGTTTTAATTTTTTATAATTGTACAATCTGTTAAAGCGTATGTTCTGTTCTTATAGCTTACTTATTTTTAGACATAAATATAAGAGATGAACGATCTTTAACGTTGACGTTCGTTGTGTGCCTGTATTTTTTTAAAAATGGAATTCATTTTTAAAATATTTGATCACATGTGCGTCAGTGCTACTATTAAAATCCATATCTTCTAGTTTCTACTTTCAACTATCTACGTAATGTATTCCATTTTCGAATTTAAATTATAAAATATCCCCATATATTTTTTTAGTGTACAGTAGATAATTTGCGACCTTGTGAATTGGGACTGCGTACTAAATTAACAATTACATAAAAACTTATCAATGTTGAAGTTATTTCGAGCCTACCTCAACGTACGTAAACACGAAATCGATGCTAATCCGTTTCGAAATCTTGCGATAATACCCATAAATAACGACAAGCTAATGACGAAGCGATGGTGCTAGATCACGACTGGAAAATATATCGTTGTAATAGTTAATTTCACTTAACATATTAATTGCCGTTCACTTAAAACTTATTAATTCAAAATTTCAGCATCATTGGTGGCTAGAAAATTCACAGGACACAGGATTTTTCCAGTTTCATGATTATTTGTCAATCTATTTAATATCGGCTTTTTGGGTCTAAGGCACGATTTTTTCACCGTTAAGTTCGTTGGGATGGAACTGACGATGTCAGGGATGAGATCTGGAGCCACTAGGCCAACACCGATATTTGAAATAGAGGATTAATAACTCAGGCTACATAACCTAGGACCGTGAGTTCGCTTCCTGTTTGATTTGCATTTTGTAATTGCATTTGAGTAACGTGTTAGCGAAATCTCTTTACTATAACTTTGTTTATCTTGTTATAAAACAAAAGGGTGATAAAATATATATGTATTAATATATATGCTCAAATCATTTACACAAGTTCATAATACTACGGTATATGTGACAAGTATCTTATCTAAAATATATGAGAATTTTGACAAACAAATGTTACAATAAATTTAATAAAAACAGTTGTAAGTAAATTTAGCTAAGCAGAAAAACTGTAAAAAATCCCTGAAAAACACCGGATTAGGTACGAGATAGACACTAAACATTGCTTTCTTTGATACCACTACCGAATATATCCAGCTTCGGATAGGTACTGTTTAATCCGTTATAATTGCGAAGGATTTGAATTAGAGGAAGAGTTGTTCGGTCTAATACCCGCAGCTGAGTTTCATTATCGGACGTCAAGGCAAAATACAAAATACCATCCGTATCACCTCGACGTCCGTCGTTCCACAACTGAGCGTTTTCTAAGGCAGTATTTGCCGCGCACCACCACTATGTGGAACCAGCTGCCCACTGAAGTATTTCCGAACCGATTCGACTTAGGGTCCTTCAAGAAAAGAGCGTACCAATTCTTGAAAGGCCGGCAACGCACTTGCGAGCCTTCTGGCAATGTGAGTGTCCATGGGCGGCGGTATCGCTTCACATCAGGTGAGCCTCTTGCCCGTTTGCCTGCTATTACATAAAAAAAGAAGTCCCTGAACTCCTAGGTTGTATTTTTCAGACTTTAGAAAAAAAGACCATAGAACTTTTAAAACTTTTATATTTTATTTATTAAAACTTCGTGACATTTTTGTTTTATATTGATAAAAAATAATTGAACATAATTAAATCAAAAGGAGGGCAAGTGGCGGCCTTATCGCTTTCGAGCGATGTCTTCCAGGCAACCACTGTGAGTAAAGAAAACAAATAAATAAAAATGTATTAAATTACATAAGATAGGCAAGTAGTGCAAAAATACATGTTATACACAGTTATTAAAACACAACTAAATATCAACAAAAAAACGAACTACACTAAAAAGATGATACATTAAAAATAAAAAGTAAAAAGATACATCACAATCACGATAATTTAGGATCACGTAAGTTAGTAGTTAGTAAGAAAGTTATAAATATATTTAGCTTTTTTTCTTTATATCTGGATGAAAGATGGTATACACATCTATTCCAGTGGACTATGAAGTATGTATTTATATGTAATAAATGCCAGGAATATCTGTATTGTATATGTCGTGTATGTATTAGCCAGCTGCCCCAGATAATTTCACCATGCAAACTCTGATCCTACCCTTAACAGTCTCCACCATACAATACTACAACCTAAAGGAGTCGCACGCAGAAGCCACTAAGCCAATGATTACAATGTGTTAAACAGTTAAAGTTAGCTCTTTATTTAATTACCTATATTCATTTAAAACATGTTATTGAGTCAATGGTTGTCAAACAGACACGCTCAAACAAATGGTTACATTGACAGCTCGTTTGATAGTGTTTGAATACATCTTGCAAATCACCGCTTAATACGGTAGCTCACAAACGTTTTTAAGTGTATTTTTAACCGTTGTGTTCGTGGTTAGGTTGACAGAACATCATGAGGTCAATAGATGTCTGTTACTCATTAACGCGTTCATAACTGAATGGATTTGAAGGAACATTAAAATAATATGGTTTACAGAATTAGAGGGCAAACGGGCAGGAGGATCATCTAGTATTAAGTGATACCTCCGATAAACACTCTCAATGCTAGAGGGCTCACAAGTGCCGGCCTTGGTACGCTCTTCGCTTGAAAGACTCTAAGTCGAATTGATTCGGAAATATTTTAGTGGGCTGCTGGTTCCACATAGTCGTGGTGTGCTAAAACTCTATTAATCATAATATACAATGTACATCTTTCCATTTATAATCAATAAGAGAGCAGTGTCGGTTGAAGCGTGTGACCATCAGAAGCAGTTATAGGCGCGTACAGTTACGGCAATCTCCCAGAGATTCGATAGCCAAAGCGCCAAAAAGAAGAGCCGTAGATGGCCAGAGAGGACGATCCTGCAGCCCATGCACGTCACCGTAGCAAAAGCTCAGCAGTCCATACATCCAAAAGGATGCTCGCATACTTCTCTTCTTCTTATCCGGTACACTCTTGACAGAGCGGTCGTGATCGGTATGTAGTAGTGCTATTAAAAGGGGCAGATGTGATGCGCTTCACGTTTCGCCATCAATGCCTATTAGAGGTCATCCTGCTACCCTCATTGAGTGTACCTCCTACGGCAGACTTGATCTGGTCAGTCCAACGCGTAGGTGACCTTCCGCTCGCATACAGATACAACATTATACCCGACCTACCCCAACTAGCAAACCAGGGCGATTAGCCGATGTGAGTTGATCCATCCCACACACCATCAAAGCCATCGGGTGATGGGATACCGTGTCCTGTCTCAAGCGATTCCTGGTGGTGTTTCAGTAGCAAATCTCCAAATCACTCGCGTCGCAAAACCATTTCCCAAACCATTGCGTGCGACCGTCACAAGGACCTGACATTGTACCAATAAAATTTTCTTTCTATATGTTCAATTAGCACTGCGAGAAGGCAGACATATGTCAACAACAACCCGACAATATGTCATACAATGTTGAAATAAAATCAGTGGAGCTACAATCACTTTTGGTACAGACAGCCTCAGATTTCTTTATCCGTTTCATGATCATTTTTCTAATAGACAAGTAGGTGATGAGCCTCTTGTGCCTGACACACGCCGTCGACTTTTTTGGTCTAAGGCAAGCCGGTTACTGCACGATGTTTTCTTTCACTGTTCGAGCGAATGTAAAGTGCGCACATAGAAGAAGAAGAAGAAAGAAAGTCCATTGGTTCAAGGATGAGAGTTGCACGCTGGAGCCACTAGGCCAACACTGCTAATAAAACATACACCAACAACAACTTACATATAAAAAAAAGTTAGAGTCATTATTAACGCAGACACTTTTCAGATTTACTCATTATTATCGCGGAAGTTTATTTTTACAATTTGACACCAGAAGCCATAAATCCAGTTTATGTTGCTTGAAAGTTGTGTCCTTGCTCACTGGAATTATTTTACCGCATTAACCAAAACGCTGAATATCGTGTACCATAAGTCTTCCACCCTTGTTCATCTTGTTATAAAATAAAATCTCAATCGAAATATGTTCGAATGATATAAAAAAAGACCAAATACTTAGTTTCTTTATATGTGGATGATGGTGAACTTCCGAGCTAGTGGACTGTGAGCTGTGTATATAAATGTATATGTAATGCCAGTTATATCTGTATAGTATATGGCAGGTATTTAGATAGAGTGCTCTCTATTGGGTTGGCCTAGTGGCTTCAGCGTGCGACTCTCATCCCTGAGGTCGTAGGTTCGATCACCAGCTGTGCACCAATGGATTTTCTTTCTATGTGCATTATTAACATTAGCTCGAACGGTGAAGGAAAACATCGCGAGGAAACCGGCTTGCCTTAGACCCAAAAAGTCGACGGTCAGGCACAGAAGGCTGATCACTTGCCTATTCAATTCACAAACGACCATGAAACAGATACATAAATCTGAAGCCCAGACCTAAAACCTGGTCTATTGTAGTACAACTTCTAAGTATGATTTTTTACAATCGTTTCTGGAATATATTTATAACGCGGACAGAGTTTTTAAAGCTGTATTTTTATTATAGGTATAAATGCAACCCAAATGTAGCAAGTTAAATGTAAATTCAATTCTCGCAAGTTAAGTGCGGTCGTGTACCAGTTATATACTTGCAAGTTGCTGCCGCGTGGGAAACTCGACCAAACAATATTTTATGTCAGATTTCGACGCAGTTTCTAAACGATAGATTTTTAATAAGTTTCTCTAGTATTATTTAAGTTTTTTGTCATAATTTGCACATGTAACACTGTATAAATCACTGAAACATAACTCTCGTTAAACGTAAATTAATCAATAAAGCTTGTTATAACTTTGACTGATCCTAATCCTTGGGATTGATTTGCTCCAGTTCAAATAAGTCAACTCAAAACTTGACAATTAAAAAGAGTGGCGGAGAGTTTCCTGCCAGTTCTTCTTGACTTGCAAAAGTAAATGTAAATTTAGAATCATTATAACATCTTTTCTGACGTTCATAAGTATACTTGGTTACCTATATTAATAAAGCATTTTGAGTTTGAGTTTAATCTTCCTAGATTGGGAGTAAAATGCTCAAGTCTATTTAATGAAATAATATGTAAATATTTAAGTATTTATTTGTCGTGAAATTTATGGGTCGCCAAAAGGCAGTGCTTATACACAGGTTCAGCTGAATCCAGCACCACACAGATACAACAGGTGGTTCATGACCTAGTTTAGGCTTTGGTCAATTAGGTTTGTTGGAGTTTGATGGCCTAGCATATGGGTACTATGGCGTCTGTGAAATTTTCGCAGGACATTTTCAGCAACGCCATAAAGACTTTTTGATCAGTTTTAGAAGTATTGTTGTTTGTTTTATTCCAACATTATTATGTGTTTTTGTAAACCGGATACTTGGCGGACCCATGTGACTTCCTCGATACAAAGAGTTGGGTGTTGTGTGATACAATACTGCGGTCTACTGTTGAGATAGTTGCATGGTCTATGGTCCCTTATTAGGTTTTCATGTAATTATATAAATATTTTGATTGTTCTCATTTAGTACGTGATGTTTGAGAGGAAAAAATATGATACAGGAGAAATTTATATACACAATTTTATAGTTTGTAAATAACCAAATAACGAGGTTAATATACACAAATGAATCACAATTAATGTATGTTAGAAATTTAATCCGGATGAAGACAATTTATTTGTCAGAAACGCGGTAATGAGAAATTTTATTGCTGTTTTATTTCAAGTTCTTGGCTATGTAAACTAACATTACTTACATTACATTTTTTTCTTCATTGCTAACTTTGACTACTATTATTATTATTTGTTTCTACTCAGTATTGGAATCTTATTATTTTTTGCGACTGAGGCACAAACTAGCTGCTGTGGTCTCTGGCAGAATGACAAGCGCTGTAAATTGTAAAAAACATGTCACTTAGATTTACGATCTCTTCAATAAGTCAAGTTAGATTTTTAATCCAGCATCGCAACCACACTACTCCTGTTATCTTAGTTATAAGCGCTTATTTTAAACAATTGAAGCCAGTTGTTACCCATCGAACTTAATTCGTTTAAGATAAAAAGAATAATATCATTTCTTTTCACACTTCAGAGGGACATGATGTCAATAAGGAAAAATTTATAAATGTCAGATAATTATAAATTATCAATTGTTTTACGGCGGTATCGCCGGTATCGCACATATATAACATCAGGTAAGCCTCTTGTCCGTTTGCCTGCTATTACATTAAAAAAAAGTCTTCAAATGTCATCAGAATCCATGCTGCCATGTTTATTTCTGGTTTGGATCCAAAGTTAATGCGTACATGCAGAACTAGAATTATTCAAAAAAAGTCAAAAAAGTTTTATCCATGCGCCGCTAGGGGCGCTGTTTTACACATGATACGAGTTTTCCTAATAATTCGCCGTATGGTAGAACAAACTTCGTTGTTTGGTTATGGTCGGTCCAGATAGCTAAAATCTCCAAACATATGACCTCTGAGGTTGAAAATTTTCACTTTTACACACCGAGATCAAAGCGAACATCTTCAGCGAAATGTCAGAGGTGAGTTGACCACGATGACTGACGTACCCGCGCTCAGGAATCCACTTACAAGCCATATTTAGCACAAATGACTTGTAGATATAATGAACACGTAATCCGTCATTTACATGGTCAGAAAGTATATGAGGAAAATTTCACTAATACGATGCCGGCATTTTATAAAATTCGTTCGGGACTACGTCAGTGTAAACACCCAGTTCCGGGGTAAGGAAAGCGGTAGCCCTCTTGCATTTTAATCTGACGAGCTATAAGGTGGTGGGGAAGATTGGCAGAAAAATGTGGAAGATAGTGAGAGATGAAACCAGTTGGAGGCTATTATTCTTGAAAAAAATTGGTTGTATTTAACACATGATGTTTAGAAAAAATGCTTTAAATTACATTGGAAATCAATTACAAATTGTTATATAATTATGTATTAAACTAATATACTTTAAAAGTAATAAATGCTATTTGCAATAGAAAAAAATTTGTCTCTGTTTCAGTATTTATGGCAAGACTCGGTTACACAGTATATTATCTCCAAAAAAGGACTTTTAAAACCTTATATTGTAGAGACTATTATGTATATTGTGTGTGTATATAGTGAGCTTTTTGAGCTTTTAAATTCCTAAAATCTACACTACTGTAGGAATATTTCAATATTAGCAAACTTGAAATCATGACCGGCACACCTGCGCAAAACGATGCCCCATTTTCGTGCTCGATGCGAAACATGTAACAAGCAATTAAATCGGTCGTATTGTCGTGAACGTATCTCGAGAATCGCGGACCGTGTACCACAAACCCATTAACGATATTGTAGCGATAACTTTTGCGATTTAAAACATCATCAGTTTATATCAATCTTGGTAGCGATAAACCAATGTAAATCTTCACATTGTTATAGGATTACGTTAATTATATCGTAACTAGATATATTGGTAATTAATTAAGTTACATAATACATATGAAGTAAGGTGGTTTTCGTTGATGCTGTTTATTAAACTTTATAATCTACTTGTAAATTGTAATTCATAAACTTAATTAACATATCGACTCATTAACACGTTAGCGGTGACTGTCATATGTCATGTGTTAAACTTGACATATCTTTCCACAGACTATAAATCCGCATGTGTCCACAGACATAAAACATGCATTTGTCAAACTTAAAAACTTAGTAAAACACACAGAGTAGTTTTGTTTGAGTTTTTCGTGTCTACTCACGCATTATTTTTATATGCTCCTGTCAACGCACTAATAATCTCGAGCCTCAATAGATTAGCCATTGAATAGGTTTAATTAACATTATTCCAGTACATGGTTTATAGTTAGATTGTAAGATAACGCGCAAGATAGTTGAACAAGTCTTGTCTGAATGCTAGACTAACTGGAGACATACTGATAGTGACTGTTACGGTATTCTTAGTTAATGCGCTGCCGTAGTAATATTAAACAATACTGTTTTGAATAAATTAATATTAAAATAAAATGAGGGCAGGTTATCATCATGTGGTTTTTAAATTATTACCGATATGAAAATATGCTTGCCAGACTTGGAAATATACAGAGAAGATAAACAGAAAAATGAGAAGTTGTGAAAGGGACGGTACCTGTAACGGAGCATGCTTAATATTTGAAAAAATTATTAAATAAGACACGCAAAGATAAGAATCGTTACTGAAAAATAAGAATCGTTACTAAAATAAGCTCTAAAGCTTAAATGGAGAGCTAGCCCATCTCCATATAAGCTTTAGAGCTTCGATCCATGGACTATAATTGCGACCCGATGGTTAGGCCCTATTGGGAAACGAAATAGAGGAAGACCGCTCACGAGATGAGCGGATGACATTACTGAAACAGCTGGCTCGAGCTGGATACAACGCCCAAACTGTATAAAAAATATAGAAGGATTAAGTTTACTTTGTTCTTTGGAAGGCGTTCGCGTTCGCAACGCGAGTGCGTTGCCAGCCTTTCAGACGGTGGTCTCTACTTAACTACATTGGACATTAAAATTACAGCTGTGCGCCAATACGCTCTTCTATGTCCGCTTAACTCTCGTTCATACGGTTGAGGAAAATATCCTTAGGAAACCAGCTTAACACCCAATCGTCAGCGTCAGGCTGATGACCCATTTGCCTAGTAAATAATACCAAAGAGATACAGAAACCGGAAAACTGCAGTAAAAGTTTAACTAACAGTATTGAATCACTTAACATTCATTCACGCTGACTATAGAGTAAAAAAAAGAAGTTATTTTGTCTATTTTGATCGCAGCGTAAATACAATTTGACAGAAAGAGATAACACATAGTAGTATATTTCCTTACCGCGAGTTTTGTTAAATGTTAAGTTATATATATATAGTTAATAGTTATTAGTTAATAATTAGAAGCGGAAACAAATGTAAACAATCATTACACCTGAAGCCAATATCAGCCCTTTAGTTTTTACCACATCAATTGTAATTAAAATTCTCGTTTATACGTTAGTTTTTGTTAGGTTCTCAACCCCCCTATATTTATGTTTATTTACTGATTAAAGTCAGTTGACACCCAGCATCGAAGCGTATCTATCTATCTGAACATATGTTAGAGGCTGCTTAACATCTACCCGCTCACCGTCTACAATCTATAAATACGACTAAAGGACTGGCTCATGAACATACCTTACGCAGAGTTAGAGCTTCTTCTGAGACCTAGTATATAGTTACAGACTTTATTCATTCGCTCACTGACTCACTCACTCACTTATGCACTCAAGCGTGTTGATTAAACAGTTAAAAACCAATAACAAAATTAAATTAAATAAAAAATGTAACTAAATTATATATAAATTAAATATTTTAAGGAATGTATAGTTAAGTTTGTTATGAAACAGCTGGAAACCCTGACAAAGGGTCTTTTTACTTAAAAGTGTTCCCAAATCTTACACATTGCATATATAATTAAGATGAATAAACACATTTTTTTTATTTTATTTATATATCCATACAACAACCGCTACTGAATTTAATTCGCAAAAACAGAATTTGGATCGTGTTAAAAGCGAAGAGCCGTAAGCGCATGATTACACTTCTAAGTAGTTTTTTATTCCTAGAAGAGAAATTCAAGTAATCAAGCTAATGATAAATAATCGTGACTTGCGGTCACATATGACCTTTATAAAACAAAAAAAGTTATACGTTTTCTTCTTTCAAAGAAAACATTAAGCCATGAAAATGTGTCAGGAGATTACGTACAAAAAGCCTTCATGAATGTTCTTCTTCAGGTGCCACTTTGTTGGTAAAGGTTTGTTAACAACTTGATTGAGGTTCTTGACTTACTTACCTTATAACCTCCAAATGGGGCAGAGAGCGTCCACAGTGAGTCTCCATCGCGTTCGGTCTTTATCGGCGTCCATGCGTCGGGTTGTCTCTCTCCCTAAAATATGGCGAGGGGGCCGATGGCTGGCCATGCATGATACTCTTGAACGGGTGATACTTGTAATCACTGGTCGTACTTGAATTCGTGTATGCGGTGATGTTAGTTATTTTTGACCATGCATTTGCGGATTGTTCCCACTAGAATGTAAATGCGTGCTCCTATTTCACCATGTCTCCTGCTGATGTCATGTGGAACATGATGTTATGGTTGCAGCTCCTTACAAACGTTGTGTAATCCAAAAATAAAAACTTGGCGATCAAAAAGAGTGGCGGAGAGTTTATTGCTAGTTCTTCTCTTCCGTTCTACGCCCTAGAGAACTGGCAGTAAATGTAAAATTAGAAGCATTTAATGTATATTTTTTATTGACGTTCATAAGTGTACATTGTGTTACCTATATGAATAAATTATTTTTAACTTTGACTTTGATCTCTTATTTCACCACGCTCCCAGTCTTTCCGATTATCTTTGCCTCATCTGCAATTATTTTACCAGGTTTGCCTTAGACTGTTACGCTTTCTCGAGAGTTCCAATCAAGCGCTTGCCTGGGAATATGATTGGGATTCAGAGTGTATGGCCATATCCATCTTGCAACGCTTTAGAAATCTTTTCGGGCCAGTAGAGGCCCAGAATACGGCGAAAACAGATGTCTATCCACTCCAGAGTCTCGGACGAACAGGATTAAGGACGAAAGCTAACTGGAGTGATCGAAGTATTCAATAAAGGACCCCGATAGGTCCATGGGCCGTAGCTCCCTTATGTGGCTGTTCTATCTGTGTATAAAAATGTGCTTCTAGTCGTGGAATCAGTTATTTAATAGACAATAGACGGTAAAGGTCATTTTCCCGCTGAGAGTATTACGCACACATTTTTGCGATGCCAATGAAGGTTAACTGGGTGGTATTAACTTTTGTTAAGCAATGTTAAACAGAAAACTATGTTGTTTGTAGAAAATAAATAAATTAGTGGCGCCACATGTTTAGGTCTGGGCCTCAGATTTCTGTATCTGTTTCATGATTGTCAATCTAATAGGCAATTGATCAGCCTCTGTGCCTGACACATGTCTACTTTTGGGTCTAAGGCAAGCCGGTATTTTCACGATGTTTTTCGTTCGAGTGAATGTTACGCATATAGAAAGTCCATTGGTGCACAGCCGGGGATCGAACCTACGACCTCAGGAATGAGAAACGCAAGCTAAAGCCACTAGGGCAAGACTGTTTTTGGATATTAAGTACAAAAAAATTCATAGATTTAGAGTTACAATGCCGGTGGTGAT
Source organism: Pieris brassicae (assembly GCF_905147105.1). NCBI lineage: Eukaryota > Metazoa > Arthropoda > Insecta > Lepidoptera > Pieridae > Pieris > Pieris brassicae. The sequence continues at coordinate 4,996,847 of NC_059677.1, forward strand.
GCAATCCAATTTTTTTTCCGACGTGACGCGAGGCAAATTGGCAAGCCTTACGTTGATATATAAATGAATTTAAGCTTTCAATTAATGTAATTAAAACTTTATGCAGCTTTAGTGGCTGCAGCATGCGACTCTAATACCTGAGGTTGTAGGTTTGATCCCCGGCTGTGCACCAATGGACGGTCTATGTGCGCATTTAACAGTCGATCGAACGGTGGAGAAAATCATCGTGATGAAACGGGCCGTCCTACGTATGTCAGGCACAGGAGGTTGATCTACTCGCCTATTAGATTGACAATCATGAAACAGATTCAAAAATCTTAGACTTTAGACCTAAAATAGTTTACTGATTTATTATATTTATATAACTTTTATGCGTACGGTTAAAACAAATTTTGCATAATAGTCAAACCTGGATAATGTGAGACTTGAGTTCACATTATCCATCGCCATCTCATTTTGTCTTATAGAGGTTTCTCACTAACGCGAGTTTCTATAGAAGAACTATAGAAAATAATTACAGACGCACATTTGGTTTGATTAAAAAATAAGTGTGTGTACTAGTGTACACACATAAGAAGTGAAACTTCTTTATGACCTTATTTTTCGAAAAATTATCTACTATATGCAATATAACAGAAATTGGTTAGAAAAAGTTAAATAAGATAAAGTTCTACAAAAGGCTTTTATTATCATAGACATGAATACGAATAATACAATTATTTCATTTTACCTTATTACTACTAAGATTATTACAGAATTACATTAATTGTAATAGATTTATTACTATCATTGTTATCGTTATTATATATTTTTGTTATTTATGGCTTCGAATCTCTTCGAATCAACCGTGGTAGGGACAAGAAAAAGATGGCGCGGCACCGAAAAATGTAACGGGATTTTTTTTACAACGCCAATAAAGAGGTTAAGTCAATAATAGTCCCTCGAAATTAAGCAAATATCAATCAAACTTAAAGAGGTTCACGCGTGAAAAATTACTGTCACTTATACAGCTTTCATGTTTCTCACTTACAGAGGTTTTAAAGCCAAAAATTCAGGACCCGGTTAATACTCATCAAGAGTTTTCTCGCTAACCCGATTGCCACCTACTCAAATGACGTTTCCAATACAATTCGTTATCATAAACACATTTGATGTCTTGTTTTTTAGTATTAATTTCCAACACACAACACAGTGTTTACAATGCTCTTAAACTACATGTTTTTTTAGAGATATATCTTCTTCTGTGTAATTAATATCCTAAACTGCTGGACCGTGTGATGAGTATTCAAATGTATGCGAGAATAGTTCAAATAGATATTATATTGTTTTTATATTTATATCGTATGTATAACAGCTGACATATAACTATTTTATCATTCATTAAATGTAGTGAGAATTTAAATAATTGACAAATTAAATAAACCTCACCTTAAAGCCTTAATGTATCGCAAGATTTTTCGAAAACACATGAACGAGTTTATTGTAATCGTAGCCGTAATATTATACGTCGTTTCGGTCCACAGGTTCGCTCCAATTCGTGTCACTTGACAGCCATTTCTCGTTTTACGCGTAATAATAATTCGTTAAATTTTTGATCCAAAACATTGTACAATGTACTTGTAGCTTGATATATTATAGGTAGATCAATTAAAAAAATCATTGTTAAGTCCCTATCTCATTCGTTTCGATTAATGTTTAACATAATTGTCATGTATTTTCGAACATATAGCTTGTAATATTGACTGTAGATATATCTTGTAACATATACATTATATTTGATGTGGTAAACTTTAATAAATAAATAACTGAAATTATTTACACGGTCGTACCGTGATTTTATTTTCTATTTTATGTGGTATTGAAGTGCATCACATACAAAATGCTATATCTACAGTGTGTGTAACAAGCTATCTTTTATAAAATATATGAAAATTTATGTAAATATAAATGTTACAAAAAAATTACTAGTGATTTATGCAATTAAAAAATCACTATTTTATTTGTTTGTTGACATAATTTTTTAATATATTCCCTCTTCACGCCGTCTTTTTTGAAGTTTTAAATATAAAGACAAAATGTCCAAGGTCATTTAGAAATTATTACCTTTCCGGTAATTTATTTGTGTGTGTATCACTGTTTTGTTTTGTTTGTCAAGATTTCACGCGCAGACAAGCCTAAAAAAACCTCACACTGTACATTATCCAATTTTGTAAACATTTTATCTATTTATTCACAAAATTATTACACTTTCCAATACGAATAAAATAAATTTGTATAATATAACTAGCATTTCTTTGTGGATTGGGTTAGGTGAACTAGTCAATAAATATGTATTTTATAATAAATAACCATGACTAAATACGAAGGTCACTTTAAATTAACAAAGATAGAAACTCAGTAAAATTTTTGTTCTCAATTAAAAGCCTAAACTGATCAAGGCGTTACATGACAAGGCATGCTTCGTGACTCGTTCGCCCTGATTTCATACAGGATCTAAACACACGACTATTGTTAATTATATATTCAAATTCATTATAATTTTATGGCCATCATATTATCCAGTGCTCGGTTGGCCACCACGAGGTTGTGGTTTGTAACCCGGCTGTGCTAATATGGGCAATTATTTTTTATACAGAAAAGAAAAGCAGTAATTCAAACCCAAAAGTGGCACATGGCCAATCTTCTGCTAGCCTATAAAATTTGAGGTCATACAGCGTTTAGACGTACGAGCAGTGTTGGCCTCGCGGCTTCAACAAGTTACTGTCATTGTTGATTTCGTAGGTTTGTTCCTTGGCTGTGCACCAATGTATATATACTGTCTAAGTGTAGCACTCGCTCGTACAGTAAAGAAAAAGATCGTGAGGAAACCGGCTTGGCTTAGGCCCAAAAGTCGACAGTGTGACGGCGGAGAAGGTTGACCTACATGCCTATTAGAGACGATCACGGAATCCATAGGATCTTAGTCCCAGACCTATAAGGTTGTAGCGCCATTGGTATAACTCTAATATATAGTTTTTCGTTGCAGATATCATGGAGTCGCACCTTATAGTTCATCAGCGAGACATCTGACTTATCCACGTGCAGGCAGGAGCTTGGAGTGAATGATGGGAAAGAGGAACGCTCGGATCAAGATTGCACACTCTGTTGGTCCGCCTATCGCTGTTATAATAGGCACATCTGAGTAGCCCCAGAAGTCCCAGTCCACTTAAGCATTATCAGTTACCGCCGCACTAGCGACTGCCAATAAAGTACAAGTCAAATCGGGTTATAGCACGTGTATTTACATAGATATATTAATTTTAGTACAAACGACTGGACGAGGTGATTATTTATGCGTATAGGTTAGACATTAACTAAGTAACAGTAGTCATGACGACCACTGCACCCGAATTATCAAAATCAGATTTCTTTGATTTTGTAACATCTAACGAGATAACAGACGCCCAATACAAACAACAAATGCGATCTGTTAACGTATTCATGGAATCACCAGATTCACGTTCCAATCCCTTATTATCTGAGGAGCCCAAGGAACAGAATAACAACAACCTGTTGAGTGTAACGTGTAATCAGACCACTAGTAATACTATGACCACGGCAACCACGTCTAATTCATTACAAAGTTTCGACTCCATATGGAATGTGGATAGAGATCGTGATCGTTTAGAAACAGCTATGTTAGAGGATTTGAACAAATTTTACTGGAATCAAGATAATGAGATAAGTGGAACACACCCGTGCACAGATACCGCCATTTCCAATAAACTTATCAGTAATAACACAGATGGGCAAATTTATACCCTCACTGTACTGAATCAAGACAATTGGGTGAAAGACGAGGACGTATCTATGTCTAGCCCGGCTGATATAGAACCAAATTCTTCCCTCGATCTTGAATCTATATTAAATATGAATGGATTCCCCAACGACTTTAACCCAGACACACTGAATGCAAACATACTGCCTAAAGTAGAAAGCTTCAGCTATGAAGAGAATTCGTCTGAAAACCGAAGTACAGATTTGAATACAACAACACTTGTAAAAGTTGAGCCATTCAGTTACGATGACGGCGAATTTCAAAGTGACAAGAAAGATGAGACAAACCGAAGTCCTATTATTGGTACATCGCTATTAGATGGTCAAGTTGAATTCAATAACAACAATAACGATTGGAAGTTAACAGATCAAAATACGGAATCCAATGAATCGCTACTGAGAAGTGCATTGCAGGGTAAAGCTTTCATTCGTTATAATACCTTACAAAAAAGTTTGACCAAACTTGACGCGGAGGCGGAATTAAAAAGGGTTATTATTAATAATAATAACAAAGCAGATGTCCCGTCAATGTATCAGTGTGATAACAAGGACACAGATGCAGAGCTGCTAATGGCAATAGCACCACAGAATGGTAATGTAAATATTTCAATATTACTAGAAGATCCAACTGCAAGTGTTGTTGCCAATGGTGAAAATTCAACGCCAACACAGAGCGTTGACGATTTATTATTCTCCCAGCTTGACGTAACATATTCTGATGATTATGAGAAACTGAAGAGAATAACAACGGAACTAGGAGAATCTGTACAACCTTTCTGTACCGTGGAACCTATCGACCCTTCACGCAGTGTATATAATATTCACAACGTTAATGGTGAGCTCGTTACGATGATACCAGCTGGGGAGATTCAACTATCCCAACATTTGCAGATGATGACGGCATCTCCTACCGTGTCCAGTACGAAATCGATTGGGAAAAAACATAAAAGATTTCAGAATAAAAACACATCTCCAACCTCACAAGCACAATCCGGAACAGCAGTCCAAGCGGCGACGTCAACATCAAATGGAGTGAGAAAGGAGAGATCCCTCCATTACTGTTCAATCTGCTCGAAAGGCTTCAAAGACAAATACTCAGTAAACGTCCACGTCCGAACGCATACAGGAGAAAAGCCATTCACCTGTTCGTTATGTGGCAAAAGCTTTCGGCAAAAGGCTCACCTGGCCAAACATTACCAGACACATATCGCGCAGAAGACAGCTGCAGCGAACGGAGCTAAGCCAACGAAGCAGAGATAACCAGCCAGTCCACAGTTCCAACTCGCATAATAGTCAATATTTTTCACAGTGATAATAAATGTATTAAAATAAAGGAATCCTCGAAGGCTGATCACATGAATTTGGATAGGTGCTAAGTAGATGTAGAGACAGTTATTGCGAGTGTCAGTGATATGAATAACATTTATGACATATTTGTTAATTTGTATGTAATTCCGTCCGTTACCGATAATATTTAGCTTTAGCTAGATTATTTTTAGATTAGTGTTCACTAAGCTATTTTGTATACATTATCATATTTAATGTTTGATGCTAGGAAATTCATGGGATTTATTTCCTAACTATCAAAGCGCGTAAGCAGAACAAAAGATCGTATACCTTTTCATATTTATCAATGTTTGATTAGAGGAAATTTTTAGGAATTCTTTCTTAACTATCAAAGCGCGTAAGCTAAGCAAAAATATTGATGCTGCGATAAAAGATACGGCTTCAATATAAGCGTTATGTACATTCAATATACAGTCAACTTTCGATAACACTCGTTAATTTGATTTTTTTCCGCTCCTTTAAAAACACTCGATAAGGAATATCTTGCTCGCCAACATGACATAATTTGAAGTAGCTTCCCTACTCTATGCTTTGAAGCGTCTATAAACATACCTATCAATTGTTTTCTAAAACTCTTTAGACTGACTAAAGTTGCTCACTCAAAAGATTATAGACTTCTTTTCGTAATAAAACATTGTAAGCGTATACTCTCGACATCCATAGTCCACAACTGAGCGTTTTTTAAGTGAGTTTTTGGCGTGATTAAGGGTACTTCAAGAGAAGATCGTATCATTTCTCATAAGACCGACATTGAATTACCTTCTAGCAATGTCAGATGAGACCTCCTACCCGTTTGGTATATAAAAAAACTAATTTGAAATTGACTTGTGGCCCCTTGAGTTTCAAATTATCGAGAGTCGACTGTAGTCCCATTATTAGATAATTATAACATCTACATCTAGCTAAGTGCAATTTCTCCTGCAATGTATGAAAGAACTTTCTAAAAATAGTAAAAAAAATAGTCAAACTATCTTTCACTCGTGTACACTCACTGCAATATTGTGTCTTAATTTAGCAATATCTTTCCTCATATATAACGAAACTTTCGAATTATTGAACTATTATATTGGAATTTTGTGGTGGCCTTTTAAATTTCTCTTGAAAATCTAAAATTGCTATGTTTCTCCCATACACTACATTAATCGCTCCCTTTACAGGTAAGCCATGATTACTATAAATCTGTAACAATCGATTCAATCTTAAAATCGATCTCCTTTCCTCTAAATTGGACTTTCTTTGTTTATAAAACCGCGCCCTAATACTCCGAAAAATACTCGACAAATAATTCTATATTAAAAGTCATATAAGCATTTTATATCTATTTTTATTTGTTCTTTATAGTCAAATGTCGCGCAGAATATGAACTTTCCATTGCAACTATTTTTATTGTCATTTGCATACTTAATATTAGTATAAAAATATTTCTATAGAAAACAATAATGTACGTCACCATAACTTGTTTTAAGACAGTATTATAGTTTCCAAACTTTCTTCTTTCGTTTAGAATTCATTATAAAACCAATAATTGAAATTAATTAGAATAAGTATTACTTATATCTTGCCATTTTGGTGACTCATTAGCACATAACACTGCCCTATGATCTCTCTGTTCAACCAGAGACTATTTGACACAACGAACTGTTGTCTATACTCATGTAGAATAAGTTCTGATTCAAGTTACTCGACGGATTATATTAAAATTTATCGTTTACGATAAAAGTGGTAAATAATAAAATACTCATATATTAAACTAAATGTGGAAAATTACGAGACAAACCACTTGAATCTCATTAGGTCTTATTTGAAATTAGCGAATTTATTATAGTTATGTATAAGTTTTTCGAGAGATTTACCATAGATAATAAGATTGGCTACTTAGTTTTACAACATAATTATAATGGTTGTTAATATATTCTATCGTAATAATTGTTTTGGATCTGATTATGAAATTATAAATCCGACTATTTAGTTTTGCATTTGTTCCTGAGATCATTTTTAGATTTTATTAAAACTCTAAGTTTAAGTTTTTACGTTTAATGTTTGGTGGACGCGGATGAATTAAAATTATTTTTCGACATTTGTAAATATATTATTTATAAAAATATTGCTCAAAAATGACACTTCGTCCCTCAAACCGTCCTGTACAATATTATTTATTTAGAATTATTAAGAATGGAAACGAATGGAATTTGATTTAATCAGAGCTGTGATTATTGTTTATGGTAACTGTTAATTGATTGTTGAGATAATTTTGCATAGTCTGTGGCAAGTCTTCCGAGGTGTGTATCGGCTGCAAAAATGCGGTATCGTCGAAAGACTTTAGCCTGCCATTAAGGTAAATAAAAAAATTATCCCTTATATATCGCGCAATATTTTTGCAATTCAAATTTTCTAATATTTTTTCTTTAAATGGATTATAACGAAAGAATTTAATAATTTATCACGGCTATAGAAGTGTCGCTCTAAAACAATGACTCTGTAATCTATGGTTTTTTTTATTTTATCGCACCAACTATTATTTGATAGCCAGTAACTCATACAACGTCCATGACCGACCTCCTAGGTGATTTCAAAATACTAGACACAGAATAAATATAATATTTTTACAATTTCTTAAACGATCTCAACAATCAATAATTATATGACAATTTGTCTTCCATCATTATTAAAAATATAACCTTATTAGGTGTAAAAAGATATAAACATACGAAAAAAAGGTTGCCCCGTAAATTGTATGGCTTAATTATTGTTGTGGTCATGCCTTAAGTATATATTATTAAATTTTATAAATCAATCTTACCAACGTTGATAACGACTGTCAGCGAGCTGTTCCACATCCTTTGAATCCCGAAAAAACATTTTGTGACTGTTGTTGGGTCATTAATTGAAATTGTATAAGATTTTACAAAGCTTTATTTGGGACTAAATAAAATAGTTGAGTATAATTAATGTTCAGAGTCGAGAGTTATCAGTTAGGTAATTTTTGACGTATGTAAGTCATACTTAGCTCTATGTAAGATTCCGAAATAAGACTCACCCGTTAAGGCTGACTTTCGTTTATCAAAATTGTACGGATTTTGACAATAGGAATCATGCCACCAAGTCTTGACTCTAAATGTTGCTGTAACTTGGGGTGGTTTTGTCTGATTTTTGCGTCAACTTGTGCAACAATCAGAGACAAGAATAATGTAATTTTTGACGTATATAAAGCCATACTTAGCGCTACCGGTCAGAAATGAGACACGCCTCTAAGGCTGACTTTCGTTTGTCAAAATGGGATGGATTTTGACATATAGAATCATAATTATCTAACTTGACTCTAAATGTTGCTTTATTTATACAACGCAATCTTTTTACATCGAACGATATTACTATACCATGTTTACAATTTTACAGTTTTTTATGGAATTTATATGTTTCTACTTTCCTACTTAAGTTTGCTAATAAAATGTTTTTATAATAAATTTGTTTTAATTGTACATCGTCTGCCATATTTCCAATACGACTTAGGGTCCTTCAAGAGCGTACCAATCAACCGTACCGTCAAAAAGGCCTCTCGCCTTCTGGCATTGAGAGCGTCCATGGTGTAACTCCGGTGTAACACAATCAGGCCCTCCAGCCCGTTTGTCTCCTGTTCTATCTAGTGTTTGCCGCGACCTCTATGTGGAAACAGCTTCCATCAGAAGTCGTAGTTTAATGTTGTTTCTGAATCTAAATTTTTCGTTAATTTGTTGTACTAATGTACAAGTTTGTTTCAACAAATTAACTTCGATAAAGTTCACCGGGAACTTTGAACGGTGATACACCCATATACAAGGCTCACCGGTTGTTGGGTTATTGCTTAGTCAATTAACAAGGTATTAAATACAAACGATAGGTCATACAAATTCTACAATGTAGAGCTTTAATAAGCAGTTATGTTTTTCATGGAAGAACCCGCTCTAATAATTAAATTACATTTTATGAATAATTTTAATTGTCACTATAACTGGTTTTGATAAAGTAAAATTAAGTGAAATTATTTTGACATAGTTCCCACTGATACAAACAATCGTGTACATCACATGACTAGTAAAATATCTAAAAATGATTATGCGATGAATTAATATGCACCACAGAATACAAACGAAAATATATATAAAAAAATATTTTCAACACATAAACAATTTTCTTAACCTACATAGTAATAATAATAATTAAAAATTTATAGATAGAAAAGTGAAGTAAATTTAAAAAGTTTGTCTCTGTGCTATGTTTAATACTGGCTGCATTGCTGTGATGCGATACTTATTCGTTGAGGAAAGCTCCAGCTCTGGGTTCACTACCAACTTAAATCTTTAATTAGCTGTTCACTTGTACCCGACAGCCCAAGAGTCTTTTTTAGTTTGAATACTTCCGTCAATGTCTTGCATATTTATTTGGTACAACATTTAGTGTAGTATATTTTAAAATTTTGGTAAAAAACTTTATATTTTAGTATGGCTTTAATTATACTTCCGCCTATATAACCTTGACCTGAGGCTATATATCAACATTGTCTAATGTCTGTGACATTTAAAATAACCGGATTTTAAAACATGAACTTCAAGACGAATACGGTACATAATTGAACGCTTGGGCTGCTAAAACAAGGCGTTCTAACACATTTTTAAAATATTAATGTGTTGTAAAAATTTAACAGTGGCGCGGACTTTTTTAGGTCTGGGCCTCAGATTTCTGTACCTACTTCATGATCAGCTGACAATCTAATAGGCAAGTAAGTGATCAGCCTCCTGTGCCTGACACATGTCGACTTTTTCTGTTTAAGACAAGCCGAATTCCTTCACGAATTTCAAGCGAATGATAAACGCGCATAGAAACAAAGTCCATTGAATCACAGCCGGGAATCGAACCTACAACCTCAGGGATGAGAGTCGAACGTTTAAGCCAATAGGTAAACACTGCTCTAAGTATACTTACTAGGTTAATTTAAATATTAAATGACTATATATTTAATTATCTTGTACCAATGTATCAGTGTACGTTGGCAAGCTTTTATAAATAAATAGAATAAATGGCTACGTTTCTTTGCATCCATCAGGCATTGTGAATCTCTATGTGTTTACAACAATAACGAAATCATTCTAAAGAAACAAAACATATACATGATAAGCAGCCTATTGGCTGCTCATGGCGTATCATGGTTAACAGTTTCCCTTAGTTAAGAACACACGTGAGACAGGCGTAAAATGGATATTTGTTTCTAGTCAACCGTGTACTGCATGCAGGGATTTTAGCAAGAAAAAAAAAGTTTCAAATATAACCTCCTTAGCTCGTAAACCTTCGTAGCAATGGTCAAACAAAAGGCATGTAAATAAATAGAAATAGGCTCCGCCGGCTATTGTTCTGGTTCCGCCGCCACACGATGTAATTAGTTCCATTGTGGGCAGATCCTATCGACGACGTACTTCCGATGGATTTAAGTACACGCTTTCCACTCATTGTTCTTTAATCTGGAAGATTTGGGTACGGCTGAGATCTACGGATCAAGATGCTGCAATTTTTTCTTTTAAAAAGCAAATTTTGGAGCCCAAGGCATATTAGCTCGCTGAGCAGTGAACACGATACGTGCTTTTTTATATAACAGGGGACAAACGGAAGCTCAAGTGATGTTAACTGATACCGCCGCCCATGGATACTTACATTACAAGGGAATTTAATGGCAGCTGTTTTAAGAGTTGGTACGCTTTTCCTTGAAGGACCCTAAGTCGTATCGGAAATACTACGTTCAGTTGTGGGACGGACATCGAGGTGATATGGGTGGTGTTCAAAATCTCTTAACTGAAATGCAGTCGTCTCTTTCTATCAAATTTTCCACCTTACCCTTACCATTCGAGTTTGACTTTATTTAGCAACAGTAACAATTTCTTTCCCTTTAAAATATTAATGTTATCGTTTATTCAGTGTTTAATTTCACTTTTCTTTTTATCTACCATTTCTATATCGTATAATTGGGTATATTTTAGGGTTTTTATATTGAGATTTAGGGAAACAGGACTACAGCCCCAGAGCCTCCACAATAGAGACTTCGGAAAAAAATTAAAATCTTTTCTTTTGATATTTGTTTTTCTGTTTTTGACCTTTGTACAAATATTACATTATTGTTAAATATTAACTGAAACCCTTAGTAAATTATTAATTGAAAAACTCGATTTTTCATTATATTTGGAAAATTATTTGGGGCCAGCCTCTACTCCTTCGTTGCCCTGAGGCCTCCAGCTCTCTAAATCAGTGTTGTTAATGTTGTGCTAAAACAGCCGATAGAAATACATTCCATAGTTAATAGTATTCGTTCCTTTGAATTCCATATTCATCGCCAGCTTTATTTAGTAAAACACTAAATAGGAGTGAATAGTAAAAAGCGGAAATGGACATTGCCTTCTGGGGATGTAAATAGCGAATACCAGTGATAATAAATCCTTACTACGTGTTTCTAACCGTCTATTTGTTCTGTGGTAATTCAATAAATACTTGACTTTTGTTCCCTTCCAGAAAGGCGCGATTAACAAAAAATTTCGACACTGTTTCTACGAAAAATTTGATACCTCTGCTTACTGTTTTGCTTTAAGTTGAACGTTGAACGTATCGCGTGCCTATCATTGTCTAAACATATTTTTTTGTCCAAATAAAATCAACAAACAATATCTTCCGCGGTCCACTTTAGAAGATCTTTTTTTGCTAGCGATCTGTGGGTTACTTTGTTACCACAAGTTATAAAGTATAATGAAAACTGTGTTGGAAATTGTACCCCAAATCACTAATCTAACACTTGTTACCAAAACCGACTCACTCTCTTTCTCCTTTGTCTTTATCTTTTTATTCTGCAGGGGTTCCTCATCCGATTCATCAAACTCTTCAAGAGTCTTAACAATTTTTTCATCTACCTGAAAATGAAGGTTGTGAGAGATATCAACAATATTTCATGGTATTAAGTAGCCTTAATTTCAAAGCAAATTAGCATTCTTTATTTGAGGATTGTAAGTTTAATAGACAGCTGGTTCATCATAGTGGCTAACAGTGTCATTAATGGTACATGTGGAATTCAGTGCTATGTCCCAATTTCCGATGACAAAATTAGATCGCGGTCTTCTGGGATAAAAAAACGAAACAGTGGCGGTACAACCTTTCGGAGGTCTGTATCTGTTTCATGATGATTTGTCAATCTAATAGGCAAGTAGGCGAGCAGTCTGTCATCAATCGACTTTTCGGGTCGATGTCAAGCCGGATTCCGGATAGAAAGTTTATTGGGGCACAGCCAGGATCGATCCTATAAACTAAGGAAGCCAAAATTTCTCTCCCTTGGAGATACAACTTTGAATTGTATAAGAGATCAAACTCCTACCTCAATGGCCGGAAACAGACCCACAAAAATAGGTATCCATGGGCGATAACTGTCTTTTTGAGTGTCCCATAGTCTGGCTCAAACTCAGGCAAATCTTATCTCTTAAGTAATTTAAACAAGCTTCGTATTTTGCTCAATAATTTGCTCCGCGTGATTGTGAAAGTCTCTAAAAATAAGCGTCTATAATTTTGAGAGTTGTTCTAAACTCACATAAAGCTCAACGCTCGTTTATCTGTGAATACTATTTAAAAAGTTGAGAAGCGTAAAAATCCGTTTCTCCTCAAAACTAACCTGACAGCATGGATATTCACAAATTCATACGGAGCTAACTTTCTAAGTGCGTGGGGTCAATTTATCATTTTCCAATTAGTTAAGCATTACTCTGCTGTTTTTATGGGCCAAAGGGTCGAAGGGTCACGTGGTCTGGTGCTGCCATTGACACACGCAATGCCAGACTCGCCAGTACTCTGAATCTCTAAAAATCAGTACGCTCTGTTCTTGAAGGACCCTAAGTCGAATTGGTCGGCAAATACTTAGAGCATCTAGTTCCATCAGAGGTGGTGCGCGGCTCTTTAAACTATCTGATATAAACCTTCTGTTGAAAATTACTGCGTTCCAATGATTGTATTAGTTACATGATCAAAGTATATTTAGGTATAATTGTATATTTATCAGTTATACTAAAGATGAAATACACAATATGTGCAAAAACATTTACGAAAAGAAAAAATAAATAATAATTATTAAGTACATTTACAAAGTACATTTTACCTAATTCGGCTGTGTAATGGTGTTGGAGCGTATGTACGAGAGGAAGGGCTCATGATGCAGGTGATTTAGCGCTATGGACATTCTGAATACTACTTTTGATCATATTCCGAGGTATCTTTATACTTTCTTACGAGATCCTCACTACGTAAAGCCCGCCCTGAACCTGGACACCACGGAGCTTGTAAGCACACTCCAAAATGCCAAGCATTCTGAGCTAGTTTAGATTTGTAATTAATAATTTATAAGACAGTGAACATCATACGTCAAGACAGCAACGCAACATTCCACTCCTTCCACGTCGAGCGCTTTTCAAACATCTCTTGCCGTGCAGCACGCTTTATGGAACCAGCTGCCATTCTAGATGTTTCCGATCCGTAACAACCTTTGGGAGAAGAGCGTACCACTTCCTTAAAGGCACTTAAACTTCCTGAGGATAACTTCCTATAAAAAACGATATGGTTGGGCGATATCAATCAAAATAGATCAAGAACTACGGCTGCAGCATAGCCATAATAGGCGTTATCTGATATCGTAAAATAAAATCTGTAGGGCCTTGTAAGGAGAGTTACAATTGGCATTTTAATTGCAATTATAAGTATTCATTTGTCTCTTGGAAGTGCTTTTTTTGTATTTACTCTAGGCTGCCCTAATTAAACTGTAGTGTAGTGGTAACATTTGATAAGCGCTGACCTCGCGGCCTGATTCTTTGGACACTTTTTTGTCTATTCTCAATAAATGAAAACGGCAGAAAATCTATAATTTTACCTATGTGGGTTGTCGGCCTAATAGGGAGGAGTACGCTTTTTTGTCACAACCTTCCGGGAAATGGAAACAACACGACATTCAATAAGCCGACTATGAATTTTTTTCAATAATTTGCCTAATACTGTGAAAAGTGTTCACCAAACATCTTCAATAACTTAAGCAAAGTGTCTAAATACATTTGGTGGATCTACATGGGCACTGGTCGGCTTGATCCTTTGCGTAGAGATGGTGGTGATTAATGCAACAGAAGATGCATCCTCATCTTCTGCAGTACTGCAGCTTCTACTGCATTAAAGAGTGCTCTGAAATCCATTATAGGACATGGTATAATGCACACGACGCTTGGAGGTACAACACAGCACTCTTTATTCTGTTGAAACCCTTTTCAAACCAAATTAGACCTACAATTTAAGGAATTTCCACCCATATCACCTCGACGTCGTTCCGCAAAAGCATTCTTGAGGCACATTCTGCCGCGCACCACCTCTGTAGAACCAGAGGTATTACTTAGATACTGCAACGAAGGGCCTTCAAAAAAAAGATTGTACTGATCCCTGAAAAACTAAAGGGTGCAGGTGGCGAAGGCTATTGTACGTACTTTGCCTTAGGTAGTTAAGTATTTACTTCAGTCATTGCCTAGGTCGGGCAAAACTTCGATCCGTACGGCAGTCTTGAAAGTCGTCAACCGGTATCTTTGCCGTATTCTGGCCTGAGAAGATCTCTAACTAGCAACTTTGGGAGCGATGCCGAAAAAGACGCAAGTGGAAATGGACAGGACATACGCTCCGAAGACATAACAATTAATTGGTAGGCGATTGGAACCCGCAAGGAAGCGTGGCTATCCCAAGCAAACCTGTTGTCGTATAGTTGAGCAAAGAGAGCCGGAAAGATTGGAGCGAGGTAAAATACACGGCTCAAGAACGAGATGGAGACTCACTGTAGATCCCATCTAGGGCTTATAAGTAAGTCAGTCACCAATTCTAAGATGGCCAAGTGATTCGTAACTCTTCCACCAGCGATACAGATATATGTGTAAGGTCTCTTAATAGAACAATTACGTGCCATTGTCTCCTTAATAAACGTTTCCTAGGTCCGACAGACAGCCCTATGGGCAGAGACTGTTTCAGAGGAATCAGTCACCCACGTAGTCCTGGAATACGAAGCTGTGGCTAAACAACGTGCAGAAATCGTCGGAACAGTGAGGTCGCTCCGTGAAGCCTGCGAAGTTCCCAGGACGCTTCTGTGCTTTTGGATGGAGTAAGCCTGGCTTAGTCATGCAGGACTGAGTAACAAGGACTAGTACTACCAATACAGAACAGTTACATTGGCGTACCTTATTCATTCCCAAGCTTGTCATATTCGGTAGTGGACTGATGAAATTTAAAAAAAGCCTTGTTAAATGGTCTGGTACATAATCCGTATTGTTCAAAAAATTAAAATCTAAAATTCGAAGTGATTTTATTGTATTTTTATTATTTATAACATTTATGTTAACCATAATTGTTATATTTTTAAGAAAAGATTGTAACATATACTGTAGATATAGCAACCTAATCCGCATTGTTCAGAAAAAAAAATCTAAAACTGGAAGTGTAATGATTTTATTGTATTTTTATTATTTACAACATTTTTTTAATGTTATAGGGCAGGTGGCTCATCTGATGTTTAGCTATACTGCCGCCCATGGATATTCAATACCAGAGGGCTTGCAAGTGCGTTGCCGACTCTTTAAGAATTGGTACGCTCATTTCTTGAAGGATCCTAAATCGAATTGGATCGGAACCTTCTGAACCCGTACTGTTCTTGAAGTTTAAATATTCCGCAACCATCGAAACTTCCGAGAAATACTTATTCCTTCAAAGCATATTCTATAGCAAAAAACGTGTGCAATTCACACGAGGTAGAAGTGAAACCTTCAAAAATTTTGGTTTCAAGATAATGAGATTGTAATGAGAGATGATAACAAGAACGAATGTAATTTAAATTTTTAGTGTAATGTCAACTTATTACGTTTGATAAAAAATGTATAATGATAAGGTCTTTATAAATAAAATTTATTTCTTTCACATGCTTTTTTTTAATCCAGAAAATGATCAAACAAACAAATTTAAAGCTCATAGACTGTATAATGCTTCCTATCTCATTTTCTTCCACGTGAAACTTTATTAATGTGTCTGTCTCTTTTTATTGTCGCTTTTCCTTTCATCGACTTTCAAATCACTACGATCTTAAAGAAGTTTATACTTTAAAAGGCTTTTGAGATATAGGCAATTAAGGTTTACAATAATTTACCATAAGAACTAAAAGATCTTCCGACTGGAGGCTTTAAAAATCGACTTGGTATTACTTATGGAAAAAATGTATTAGTCAATAAATGATTATTTGCGTGAGACACTGTAGTTGATATAAATTTAATAGCATTTGATATGATATGTACGATACAAATAATATAAGAATTGACCAATTCATATGACTAATAATGTAAAATGTTAAACTCCTTTAAAGACAAATTTGCGCGCCATTGTGTGGCAGAATTTGCGAACTTACTATTGTACTACCATTTTGTACCATATACTTGCAATAAACTATTATTATTATTATTTGGTGAATTCTAAGGTGCATTTCTAAGACGTAAAGGTTAGTCGCCATCACAAGAGACCGAAAAGCTGGCAGCTACCTCGGACAAAAAATTAGTAAAAGGGAACTCTGCCAGGATCTTCGGAACCTTGCCAAAAGGGTCTACTTTTAATACTATATTTAAGTTTAGTTATTGTTTTTTTGTTATATTATTTCACGTTAGTTGTAGAATTTGACGGAAAAGACGGACGATATTTGAAGTTGGTTTATTTTTATTAGAACCCCGAAATCCATTAATAAAACAACACATTGTATTAATATTATTTAATAAATAAAGCTTATCTATGTGCAAAACACAATTTTCGATTATAAAAATACAAATAAGAAAAATTTGTTTCACGTTCACTACTTATTATAATAATTCTATTGTCAATAAACACTAATATAATTTTACAAATAAAATTATTTTTATTACTCTAAACACTTATAATTTCGAATTTTTTAAACCATAGAGCTACACGGCGATAGAAAAATACTGGCTGAAAATAACGCTAAAGAAAATGATTTAGGGCAACAATACATATCTATATCACGCAGTTCTTTATTCAAATATTTCAGACATTACGCAAGCTGTCACGCATTCGACATTTGACACGATTACGAAATATTATTGACAGATTGTCAAAAGTCAAAACAATTGAATGCGGATTTCTTAAAACAGTTAAAACTTTGTATACAGTCTATAGTCTGTGTATAATAATAATAATAAATTTAAGAAAAACACTTTTTGAACGCGGTGACGCAGTGATCACGCACGCTGAAAAGCACGCGAAACGTCGTAAAAAATTACAATTTAGGATTATGTAAATAATTATAAGTTTTTAATAACATACATAGCTTCCATCCGTTCAAAAAGTGTTTTTCTTAATGTGTAAAAGCTATTTTAACAAAAGACAATAATAATAAATTATGAAATATTAAATCATTTCTTGGGGTCCCTGAAGACTCCCATAAAGAGAACGGAGTTCGTAGGTTTCTCGTATAGAATGTATACGAACGGGAAGTTTGCTATGAAGACGCTCGGCTCCGCGGGACGAGAAGACCGAAAACCGAACAGAGCTGTTGCAGCCGCCGCTACCGTGCCTGCAATTACATTTTAACGTATTACGTAATCCTACAGTTAACATTAACAATTATACCAAACATGGTCCAAACATTTATGAAAGGAATCAATAAAAGTTATTCAATACATTTAACTATAATAACGGATTCGGTTGTGATGTGTGGTGGTGTGCTCATGATGCAGGTGAAACGCTATATCTATGGATTCCTAATACTGTTTTTAAGCATTAAAGCCTACCCAAAATAATGATTTTTTTTTCACACGTACACACGTGAGAAATGAAACTTCCTTATGACCTTTTTTTTTGAAAAAATGATCTACTATATGCAACTTTACAGAAATTGGTTAAATGAAGTTAAATTAGATAAAGTTTAACAAAAGGCTTCTACTATCATAGACATAATTACTACTAAGATTATTACAGAATTTAATTAATTGTAATAGAATTATGAATAGCGTTATTATATATTTTTGTTATTAATGGCTTCGAACCTATTAGAATCAACCGTGGTAGGAACAAGAAAAAGATGGCGCGTAACGGAAAAATGTGACGCGTAACCTAAAAATGTGACGTTATTTTTTTTTCCAACGCCGATATAAAATATATATAATCGAATGGTAGTAATTAATATGTAGGAATGTTTTACGATTCTTTTCCTATTTGTTGCCTATCAGGCAGATCTGAACAAGCAGCTAGACTCACAAATCTCTTCCTAAAAACAACTGTGGTGGACAACTACTCCGGGAATAACACGTTGGCTGGCCTAAGTAATCAATCAAAGCTTACCTTCTTCGTCGACCTGAATCTTGGCCTTATGCATGGCATCGTCGAAGTATATGCCGTGGTCATCAGTGAGGGATGAAAAATCGGCCGTTGCGTTGAAAAGATCGCCCGCGCCGAGACTTTCCAATATCTGTAACATTCATTATTTTTTATGTTTAACCAAAAACAATTATACTATATACATGGACTAAGCGCGATGTTATCATTGGAGAATTGTAGAAAATTTATTTATGTTTGCATTTAAAATATTTAACAATCAGGTTGTATCCCCCCCCCCCCAGATTTAAATTTCGTGTACAGAGTTTCTTTATGGAGAACCAACCTCTAATAGTTTAAAATCGATTTTCGTCTAGTTTTTGGTATTTTAATGGTTTTCATGTTTGCTTATAAATGTAGTTCTTTTATCAATGTATCATGTATCAGTGTGCCGAGCGTTGACAAGCTTTTATAAATAAAAATATATATACAATTAAAATAAAAAGTTATATTAATAAAACCAAAGAATCAATAAACATTATTAATTATCTGGGACATAAGAGACAAGTCAAAAGTCATAGAAATTACCTCCAAAGTAAGAAGACTTAAATGGCGATGGGACACATAAAAGGAAAAGACAAATGGAGTAAAATTGTGACACGATGGTACTCTAGGGAAGGTAAAAGGAGTAGAGGAAGACCACAAAAATGGGAAGACAACAGACAAGGCAGGAATTATGTGGAAAAGAGTGGCGCAAGAAAGATATGAATGGAAAAGGTTGGGTTGGCAACCGACAGATCTGCAGAAGTTAAGCAAGATCCAAATATTAGAATAAAAAACATCAATGGCGCTACAACCTTTTTATTTCTGGGCCTCAGATTCTGTATCTGTTTCATGATCATTTGTTAACCTATAAGGCAAGTAGGTGATCAGCCTCCTGTGCCTGACATATGTGGACTGTTTGGGTATAAGGCAAGCCGGTTTCCTCACGATGTTTTCCTTCACCGTTCGAGTTAATGTTAAATGCGCACGAAAGAAAATCCATTGGTGCACAACCAGGGATCGAACCTACGACCTCAAGGATGAGAGTCGCACGCTGAAGCCACTAGGCAATCCCTGCTCTATTTCATTTGTTAATATCTAATATAATGATCTATTTTTATGTGTCTAAGTATTTATATTTTAGAAATGTCCTTATTCGGGCACAGAAACATACATATTTTTAAGTCGAAGTAATAAGTGGACTTGGGGAGAAATTGGCTGTGCCAAAAATCAATCTGGAACTGTTTCGGAAAAACACCTTTTGTATGGCTATTAAGGTTTACAATAATTTACCAAAAGAATTGTGTATTACTTTTGGAAAAAATGTTTTACTCAATAAAAGATTATTTGCATGAGACACTGTAGTTGATATAAACAACATTTGATATGATATGTACGATACAAATAATATAAGAATTGACCAATTCATATGACTAATAATGTAAAATGTAAAACTCCTTTGAAGACAAATTTGCGCGCCATTGTATGGCAGAATATGCGAAATTACTATTGTACCACCATTTTGTACCATATTCTTGCAATCAATTATTATTAAGTCGATCAGAATAAAAGGCTTTATTATTACTATTAAGTAATATCTAATTCGAAGAGTTTGGTTAAAGACCTCTACAACGTTTGTATGCAAGTTCGATGTTCTCTCATCATCAGTAGCGCTGACCCAACCTTCGGCCTCACGGAACTCCTTCATGATCGGTAACGCATTACCGATAATGATGAGGACGAGCCTTTGACCCGATCCATCCATCTGAGGCTACCTAAATAGAGGAGCTCACCGTTCGAAGAGGCAGGCTCCTTTCGATTGTGAATTTTGGTATTTCAACCACCACCTCCCGTCCCATGTAGCCTTCCTCCACCACTGCGGCTAGCCGTTCAGGTGTCAACTTCGCTATTATATTCGATACTCCTGTAAATAATGTTTGATAGTTTAATACTAAATCCCAGTGGCCCAGACCTATGGGAGCGTTCAAGTAGTACGTAACGAATTTTGGAGGGGGAGGGGGGTCCTCTTGTCACGTTACAATGCGGGGCGGGGATTGAATTACGCGTTCTTGTTAATATTATTTTCCACTTTCCAGTACTTTACACCACATAATGGTTAGTTTTAAGTATTAAGAGTCACTGTGGTTTGTCACGAAAAGTGTTACTATTGGATACATAAACGTTACGGTGCGTTTCATGGGGGGGGGGGTCAAGAATATAAAAAATTGCGTGACGTCATACTTGAACACTCCCATAGGGTTAGGCCTCAGATTTCTGTTTCATGGTCATTTGTCAACCACAGCAAGTAAATGATCAGCCTCCTGTGCCTGACACACGTCGGCTTTTTGGGTTTAATGCAAGCCGGTTTGCTCACGATGTTGTACGAGTGAATGTGTATCATTTTTTTATATAACAGGGGCCAAATGGGCAAGAGGCTCGTGATACCACAGACATTAGTATTGCCAAAGGGCTCGCGAGTGCGCTGCCGGCCCTTTAAGAATCGGTACTCATAAAACAGGGGGCAAACGGGCAAGAGACTCGTGATACCGCAGACACTAGCATTGCCAGAGGGCTCACGAGTGCGCTGCCGGCCCTTTAAGAATTGGTACTCATAAAACAGGAGGCAAATGGGAAGATGGCTCACGTAATGTTAAGTGATATCGCTAGACACTAGCATTGGCAGAGGGCTCGCAAGTGCGCTGCCGGCCTTTTACGAATCGTGCTTATAAAAACACAAAAAAATCAAAGTATAGCGATAAATTGCTGACCTTCCTTCATGGAGTATGGTGGGAGTAGTATATACATGCTGATGTCATTGCCCTTGTATGGAAGTTCCAGGATTTGCGCTCCAAGGTCATCGTTTACCACTGAAAAACAAGGGTTATAAAATACATAAATGTCATAAAATTCAACATAAATAAATAAAAAGAACATAAATTAGTTAAGTTATATATATCTGTCTCACTTGCACTCTAAATTTCCCTATTGCAGCTAAAGATTTATTTAGAGCGATTGAGACCGATTGAGAGAGAGTGCGAACGTAGCATGAAGTAAATAGCCATGGAGCGAGAGAAAGCAAGTGAGGAAGAGAGTGAGATAAATCGAACGTCGCATCACACACAGTGCCATGGAGTGAGAGGTGGGAGAGAGCTGTAGTGAGAAAGACTGAAAGAGAGAGTAAGGGAGATGGATAAAAAATACATGCTATTGGTTGATGTATTCGTTTAGTAGTTACATATTAGAGCTTTAGATGGCAATTCTAAATATTATCATTAGCACGTATATAGTGTGAATACAGATATACAAATACAAGGAGTGATCATATACTGGTATATGATCACCTATTGGGGCTTTTACCTTAGTCTTAATTAATTTACAAACAAGTTTCACTTCTGACATACATATTAAAAGTGAAACTTTGTTGTACTTTTGTTTTATTTTTACTAAACACCTAAGATGGCATGTGTAACACGGTGTAATGGTTGCAGCTTTTTGCACAGTTTCAAACAAAAACTTGGCGATTTAAAATAATGGCAGAGAAGTTATTGCCAGTTCTTATCTTTCGTTCTGCGCCCTTGATTTTAGAACTGGCAATAAATGTAAAATTAGAAGCAATTAATATGTATACCTTTATTTACGTTCATAAGTAAACATTGTGTTACATTGTATAAATGATTTAGATTTTTTTATAATATGGAATATAATGGTTATAGCTAATAAACCCGAATGTGCTGTTTTGAGACACTGGGTTCATATACATGCCTATGTACCTGGTGCCTCGAATCAACGGTGATTTTTGAATTAAATGTTTTAATAATTTTGCTAACAAAGTTATAAGTGTCTCTACTAACAATATATGGATTTATAATGGTCTGACATAAATGATTTTTATTTTATTTATTTATTTTTATAATGCATTTATTGTAAATTATTTCTTATAATGTCCAATAGTTTTTTTTTTTTTTTTTGAGAATGGAATCTCGCTGTTGGCCTTAAGGGCCTTTACAGCTCAGCTCGGGCTGTTTTGGCGAGCGTAGCTCGGCCAGAATGGCGTTTTATCCCGCGGCTAGCTCAAGGGCGTCTCCTGTGAGATGTCCAATAGGTCGCCATCACATCTCATTATAGGTAACAGATATGTCACTTAGTTTACGAACCCATACATAAAGATTTTGTTAGACCAGCATCGCAACCCTCTAATTTTTTATTATGAGCTCTTGTTTTAAGGATTGACAGTTGACACTTAGCTTCAAACAAAGAGTTTGAAATGTCAGACTGACATTGACAGTTAGCTCTCAAATACAATAAATAATTTTACCTTCTTTTATATATTTTTATTAATAATTGCAATGACAAAGTTTTAATTATCAAACGGTTCCGATTATTAGGTACCTTAAAAGATATTATATTAATAGTACCGATAACAAAACCTAACATATCAGCTGTTCTTAAGTTTGTGCCACATTTATTTAAGCCTAGGACTGTATTTAATAGATACACACATTATTGTATTAAGAAATTTCAATAAATTATGACGTTCAAATTATGCTTAATTTTTATTTATTGGCAATACTAATATTCAGGGCAGCGATGCCCTTACCGGCCAAGAAAGCACTGTACATCGCTCTAATAAGCACCACCGAAGTTAAATCTAGCAAGGATAAAAATATCTTCTTTATTTTCATTTAAAAAATTCTCAAAAACTTACTGTAATGAAATATGCCCTTCTGCCTCATAAAAGGCCATAAAGTCTGTCGGGTTTCAGACACAAAAAACACCTGCTTCTTCGTTCTCTCCACCAGGAACTTGGACGCCCACACGCCTTTGAAATACGCTGCATTTGCCAGCACCAGCTTGGTGGCTTCCGTTATACCGTCAGCGGGTATAAGATCCTTGATATTATTCTTTGTAACGCGTTCAACCCAGCTGTTGATGGCTTCCCGGGCTGCAACTGGGTTCTCATGGAAGTTCTGAAATTAGAACCACGAAGGTTTTATTACCGAAATATTGCGACAGTTTGAATTATGTGTGTAGCCAACCACTAGGCCAGCATGGCTTTCTTTCGGTGCACCTTTGTTCGAAAAATCTTTTTAAACCAAATCAGGCCAGAGAATCAGGATTTAACGAAATTCCTCGTCGTTCTACAACTGAGCGTTTCAGGCAGTTGCTGCCGTGTGGAATATGATAATGGTGCCCATGTGCGTGGTGAAAAAAGTGGTTTCCAAATAATACCACTCCTCTTTACCACCGAGTCGGTTATTTCACCGCTATGTGTGACGACACGGGCGCGGTGGGTGGAGCCTGCAGCCAGTGACAGGGCGACCAGCGGAAACTACCTACGAATTTGTAGTTTCACTTGTCATATGGTAAATGTCATAAACTTTATTAAATTGAGCAATAAACCTTATTAAATTGAGCAATAAAGTTTATTAACTTGAGCAATAAACTTTATTAAATTGAGCAATAAGTTTATTAACTTGAGCAATAAAGTTTATTAGATTGAGCAATAAAGTTTATTAGATTGAGCAATAAAGTTTATTAGATTGAGCAATAAAGTTTATTAACTTGAGCAATAAACTTTATTAAATTGAGCAACATACTTTATTAAATTGAGCAATAAACTTTATTAGATTGAGCAATAAACTTTATTAACCTGAGATAAAAACTATATCAACATTCTTACAGAGACAAATCTTATAAGTATAATGTGGCAGGCAAAGCGAAACCATGCACTTAGATGTGGCTATACAACACCTAGACGCATTCACAAATTGGCTCGAGAAAATTGTTTTCAGTCATCTCTTGTAACAGCGCGAGAAACTGCCGAGGAAAAGGATATTGACAGACAGTTCAAAGAACTCGCCGACGTATCGACGACGTAAAAAAGGCATTTTCATTATGAAGGGGAAGTGCAGCTCATGAATTGAATCCGGAAGAAATGTTCAAAATGAACTATTTTTTAAGACTTTTTCGACAATGTAAGCGCAAGCTGCCATCCTAGGTTTGAGGCTTTTAAACATCGTGAGAGCATACTTGGTTTCATGTATAATATAAAAAAAATAATAGTGAACTTTGAAGCAATGCAGGGACTTGAAAATATCTATGACAGTAGGAGAATCGTGCGATATTGATGGACATGAATTGTACGAAGAACTGAATATGTTCATTCCTGTGTATGAAGGCAATGACGACATCATCCCGTTGCTAAAATACATAATAGAAAAAAAAATAACTTTGCTATTGAATTAATTGTTAAGATTGCTACTACAACTGCTACAGTTGCATCTGCTGAAATAAGTTTTTCGAGGCATAAAACATATCTGAGGAATTCGATGACACAAGATCGGCTTTCAGGCCTTGCTATTATATCAATAGAGAATGATGTAGCTCATTCATTAGATTATGGCGTTTTATTTAAAGAAAACACCAATTTTAAAATGTCATCATTGAATCTTTTTGTATTTGTTAACAAATATTTATTTCTATAACTTAAGCATTTCTCTTCAAACGACAAATGCCTAAACCAAACCAGACCTACTTTCGCATCACATATTTTTTAGGAAGGACAAAAGGTATCGTAAAGACCAGCAATGGGTAAGGCCGTCTCTGGGAATAAGCATCGCAATAAGAGCGTTGCCGGTACACTGCCACAGGGGCCAAACTTTTAAACATTTATTTTTATTAATTTTTAAATATTTGTTTACAGACGTCCATAAGTTACCGATAAAACGACATTTTGATTATAAGTTGAGCAAGTAGGTGATTGGGGTCTTTGATTCGGATGAGACGAGAGATTCAGATGCCTTAGATTCGGTGTCAGCTGTTTTCTCTTAAACTTCATGAGAAAACAGGTACAACTTTCACATTATAGAATTGGTGTTCCACCGCGGTTTGGTAACAAGACTGCCACCGATAACAACCCAGTGGCACTCCAACTCTAAATGGGTGTTAGCCTCACATAGAATCCGTTTTGATCATTTTTATTAACTACTTACTGACGTGAGTCTTTATACTTTCAATTTTTAATGTATCATCCTTTTAGTTTTGTTTGTTTTTTTTTTGTTTCTGTTTAGTTTGGTCTTAGTAACTGTGTATAACATGTATGTTTGCACTACTTGCCTATCTTATGTAATTTAATACATTTTGATTTGTTTTCTTTACTTACAGTGGTTGCCTGGAAGAGATCGCACGAAAGCGATAAGGCCCGATGCCCTCCTTTTGATTCAATTATGTTCAATTTGTTTTTATATTGTAGTGTAACGAAGTGATAATAAATAAAAATTTCATAGGCAAGTCATATCCATCTTTCCTTCTGCCTTCTGTTTGACAGACATGACGGTTTGCTCACGATACTTTCCTTCACTGTACGAGTGAGTTTTAGTTACACAAAATATTGCACATGATTCGAGTGCTACGGGACTTAAAATGATTGATATTGTTACGAAGACGGGTCGACTGCCATGTTTCTAGATTTTTCCACTAGTTAGAGAACTTTTCAGCAGGCTGTAATATGATTTCTGGCCGTTTCAGGAGAGGGTTAATCACATATTAGAAAATTGTAATTTCCATAATGTTACCCTAGTTTTCAGGAAGCTGAAACCTTTTTTCAGTCGGTTTCAGAACATGTGTAGTCGAGTGGTTCAGGAGACCCGTTTTCAGGCGTTTTCAGGCCTAGGTATACCCCTTTGATGAAGGAATATTCTAGACCAAACTTTCTAGGTGTGAGACAAGGACGAAATGATACGAGAGAGAGAGAGAGAGAGAAGATCAGAACTTTCTTGAAACTAGACTGAGCACTCTAGAACGCCGTACGACAAGGACGGAGCAACGTGCGAAAGAGACAAAGAGTGCGGACGTTCTAGAATTGTGCAATCGCTACTCAGTAGCAAGCCCGCCTAGAAAGTTCTCGAATATTGTTTAGAATTATTCCCAGGGATATATAAGCGAGCCGAAACGCGACTAGTCGCCTTTAGTTTGGAATGCGATAACACGAGAGGAACACCGAAGCGATAAAGTGCGAATAAAGTGAATACAAGTGATAAAGTACTGTGTGAAGTGTGCATAAGTGAAGTAATTAGTGACTGTGTTTTTGTTTGTTATTAGTGAATATCTGCAATTAATTTGTGTCCATAAATTCCTCATTGATTTATCAAGAAATAAACCCTTGAATAAATCCACGGCATTTTCTATCCGATCCCCTAGCTCGTAACAATATGTAGAAATTACGGAAATAGGTGTATCTTTAAGGACAGAGAATCTGCTCTGTTCTTGGTATATTCATAAGCCTTCCTTTTGGTTAGCCTTATATACTAAGTGACAGTGCAGTATACATTTAAAATTAGAACACGACTACAAAACACTGTGCAATCTTTTAAATAATAAAGTACATTACCAACGCCTGCAATTCATCCAAAAGTAGGTCACGCACACATTGTCTAACGTTCAGGCCGCTGTCAACAAACATCCTGTTTGCATTTGTGAACTCGTAACTGTCGCTGTTATTGTTCATAGCTCGCGACCTTTTGTCTACTCTGTATGCTGTCAGGAGGTTCACCTTGTCCTGGAAATAAGGTGTAATACAGTACAAACTGGGCCCAAGGGTATGATTAGCACGCCCGATTAACCCAAGTAAACCTTCTGTATGTCAAATGCCAATTTAGAGCCACTTATGAACTCCCCAAGATGGACTTATTACCACTCATTCTGTGAATAGAGATGGTCGTCAATATGGGTACGTTTGGAGGCAATTTCCACCTCGGATAACACAATTAAAATACATTGTTTGGTAGCACACAACTGTGTTAATTATATTTACTTTAACATAAATAATTTTAGGTTCCTTATCATAAGTTTTCGTCAGCTAATTAAGACCAATTACTACGCGTCCTGTGCGTAAATTGAAGACGATGCCGGCGGCACATCGTCCATTCCCATCCCTGTACAGGCGGAAGCGAACTGGTTTTACCCTTTTAGGGAAATATATTCTATGTATACACAACGGGAGAATATTTAATTTAGCCAAAATTAACAAATAATAACAAAAATACGTAGTAATATGAAGATTCGTAAAAGGAGGCGCTTCATAGGTTTTGCACACAGGCTCAGCTCGAAGCGGCCGTGGAAACCAGAATTGTATGATAAAAATAACGAATATATTCAACAGTCTTGTGAGGGTGACCACCAGGGAGTGGTGAGCAAGCCCAATGCGACGGCGAAGACCAGGGATTGCCACCAACACTCATGATGATACACTGATTTCCGTTAACAAATCCGTCGCTATTGAATGCTGTTTCACTATCAATATCTTAATATGTTCGCAGTAGTGATATTATGCATCTTATATACAATTTTTTGGCAGTATTTAGTAGTAGTGAATGTTTAAATTTTAAGTCATTCTTACTATATGTCCTTTAACTAAAGGATGCAGGCCATTACAGTAATTTTTATTGCAACAAACAATTTTTATATAAATTGCAAATAAATGCGTTAAAATATATGACATTTTTACTTTACATTCATTGGTCTTGACGTTGTTATGTTTGCACTATTCATACATATATATAATGATCATACTTTCATTATAATTTTTAAAGGCAAGGTGGCTTTATACCGTTAGAAAGTATTGGCCATAAGTTTTGATAACAAATATAAATAAAATAGAAATGCTGCCAGCGTTAAAGGTACACAGATGGTAACTTTCACCAGTATAATACTCGAAACAGAACTAATTTGAGTGAACCAGAAGATTAACCAGTCCTTGTATCGAAATTGTACAAGCCAAATTGTACAAAGCCGTCGTAAACGTAAATTAATCAATAAAGCTTTGGATAAATTTGACGAATATATAAATTATCCTAATCCTTGGGATTGATTTGCTCCAGTTGAAACAGTTTGTATGACTCAAAACTTGGCGACACATGGCGGACAGCTTCTTGCCGGTTCCCTTTGCACGCTCTACACCCTTGACTTGCGAACAGGTAGTAAATGTAAATTTAGAATGAATTTTACATCTTTTCTGATGACGTTCATAAGTGTAGTTGTTTACCTATAAGTTATTTTGGGTCGTCAGTTTACTTAAGTCAATTAATTCTTACCAAAGAGTCTGAGATCTTCAACGCCTGCTTGAGATTCTGTTCTGTACGTCCACCGGAAGCAATATATCCCAATAGCAACGCGTGGTACACGGAGAAGGGCGAGAAGAATACATTGTCTTCTGGCACAGCTTTGTTTATGGTATTGAAGAGGTCCAATGTGAAATGCAGCTGACCTTTATATAAATCTACTCGGGATTCTGGATTCGCCTTAGACACATCTTTGTCCAAGCACTGGCCGTGTACGGTGGCTACCGCTGCGATGAAGATCGATAACTTCAGCATGTTTTATCTGTAAAAAAACGATTTTTGTAAATGGAGGGTAAAAAGAGAAACGTCAGAATAATGTTACATCAACTTGGGTATGTATCAGGCACACCCACACACACTCTCCTAACAGTCACTCACACACACAGACACCCTCTCTTAATTACACTCACACAAATTTATTTCTACTAACTTCTAACTAGTTGACTGCTTTGTTTTGTTTTTCTTTCCCTATTCAAAACGTTAAATTTGTTGCCTACCCATATGTATGTACTTTTTGTTACCAGTAAGTATGACTTTGCTGTGGAATGGACGCCTGGTAATCCATATAACAGGTTCTGATCTAGTTTTGAAACCAGTCTCCCAATACCTTTTAATAAATGGTTCAATTATAAGTCTTGCCTCCAACTTCGATTTTGATCCCCTTGGAGTAGAGACTCTTGGGCCGTAGGGTCCCGTGTACAGCTAATTGAGGATTTAAGTTGGCGACTGGTAGTACCAGTGACACCAGAGCTGGTGCTTTCCTCAACGAATTTGTATAGCAATACTGCATTAAAGGTACACATTCTAAATGTGTTTAAATGTTATTTTTCTTATGTAAATTAAGGAAATCATAAATACTGTATATTTGATTGTTATGTTTAGATTTTGAACGATTATATTAATAGCTAACGAATCATAAACTAAGCGGGACGTAATAAATAAATTTAATTAAAACTTATAATTTAATTCCAAGTGTGACAGCTCGATGCTGACGTGATGTAAAAGCAAATTTTACATGTATTTATTATAGCTACTGTATAATATACTATATATATATATATATATATTGACTTATACTAAAGTATCCCACGGTCTTCCACCACCACACACCAACCACAGCCACTAACGGCTACACAACACACACTGTTTCCTTATTGATAATTTACATTAGTTATATTAGCTATGTTAATTAGCCTGCGCAGAAGCGATTTTTAGGTATCACTGGAAGATATCGTGCGCCTGCGCCAAGAGTAACGTGTCGACCGCGTGATTGGTACATCAGTTGACGATGTGCAAACTATCCTCCACTCCCTCATTTAATGCTCAAGAAGTTTGCCGGTATCTGTATGTTTTATTACATTTTTCAAAAATATACCTATCTGCCCAGTCGACAATAAATGTGGACACTCACCAGAAACCTGGAATGATTATATAAGAGAAAGCGGGGAAGATTGCAAAATGACGATTCATAATTTTTTACTAGCACACGACTAGTCATTTTTACTATTTATTATTATGCCTACGTAATATCACAAATGCATTGTAAACTAAACCTCAAGGATTGGTCACGTTCGTCACCGCATTCGTCGTTGGGGAAACCCAGTTTGTTTCATTCAACACATAAAATGATATTATTTTATGGCAAGTAAACATGGCGAGTTCATTAATATTATGTGTTCTCCAAGTGCTGGTGTTCTTTGTACCTAAGGGATATTGGCGAAGGCCAAGGTTGTTTCTGATAACAAAAACCAAAACCAGTCTGTCCCACAGGTCCATGCTAATAAAGAAATTTCTACTGAATGCTGTGTACCTCATATATTTAATGTTACTTATGTTCTAAATCTTATACTTTTTAAAATTGTTTATGGTATTTGTTGAAAAGATAAAATTGTTATAGTAATAAAACCAAAAAAATAACGTATATAAAGCAATCCTACAGTTAACATAAACTAATATAACAATAAACAATAACAGCAAAATATAATAACTATAATATTTTATTAAAAGTAGACCCTTTTGGCAAGGTTCCGAAGATCCTGGCAGAGTTCCCTTTTACTAATTCTTTCTTCGAGCTGCCAGCTTTTCGGTCTCCCGTGATTTCGACTAATGTTTTGGCTATTAATGTTTTTCGCAATATCGTACTGTAAGAATAGTCTATGTACCTTTTGTAAATAAATGTTTATATCTATTTATTTTAGATCAGTATTGAATGATAGTATTGTCTTTTACACATTAAGAAAAACACTTTTCTACCTATTCTATTTCTATTTGTGTGTCACCGTGACCACGCTCGCTGTAAAACACTTGTTAAACGGATTGAAGCTATGTATTATTATTAAAAACGTATAATTATTTACAAAATTTTAAATTTGTGCGTCACCGTGACCACGCACGCTGTAAAGCACGCGAAACGTCGGAAAAAAATTGTAAATAATTATAAGTTTTTAATAATAATACATAGCTTCAATCGGTTTAAAAAGTGTTTTCTTTATTCTCCAAGTCAAAACCATGTCATTTACACTATCAAAAGACAGGACAGAGTAAGACTAACAAAAATAAGAAATAGGAAGAAGAGAAAGAGAAAGAGATAGTATATAGTGAGAAACAATCGAAATGGTGATGGGCATATCATATACAGTTATAATAAACTAAAGATATTGTAAAATGGTAACAAAGACAAGGAGACCATAGATCCGATATGAAGACGATCTTACAAAATTATCAGAACCCATATGGAGAAGGACAGCCCAGGAAAGACTACAGTGAAAAAATCTGGAGGAGGCCCATGTCGGAATACAAGCGAACATAATGTTAAATATCATAATGTCAGGGTATGTACGTAAAGGTGTCGAGGATATGCTCATGATGCAGGTGATTTTGTGCTATGGATGCTCATAATACTCCTTTCAAAATTCCGCGATAGCTTCACCAAGTCCAGGCTGCGCGATACAAAATAAAGCTAACTAACTAACCCCAAGACAAATAATCCGCGAAAATAGAGGACACCGTGAGTCATTTCTGCAAAAACCCGTCATCTTTTAGTCGAAATCAACTCCGGGAAAATAAATACAGATAACACAACTTTCTCTTCAGCTGTGATACGTTTGATATTCAACACCTTTTGTCTTCAGTCACCGTGACCACGCACGCTGTAAAGCACGCGAAACGTCGCAAAATTTTAAAATTATGTAAAATAATTATAAGTTTATAATAACACACACAAATGCATAGCTTCAATCCGGTAAACGTGTTTTCTTTTAACTAACTAAACTAACTACCAAAACCTACTTCGAAACGAGACCTTTTAGTTCCCGTATCTCAGGAGGCAAGCTTTTCCCGTTACCGAGATATTGCGATCTACTCGTTTGTGAGGAAGCTGCATGGATCCGGTTTTTTTTATATAGAACAAGTTGCAAACCGGCAGAAAGCACACCTAATGTTAAGTGACACTCACTCACTTTTAATATGGTTACGCTCCTGTCTCGAAGGACCCTTAGTCGAATTGGTTCGTATATACTTCAGTGGGCTGGTTCCTCATAGTATACGGCAAAAACTGCCATAAAAAATGGCAACGCAAATCAGTTGTGCAACGGCGTACGTGATACGGGTGGAATTCTGCCATAACGATGATGAAACAAAATGATGATCAGTGCTGCTTCTTAAGTTGTCATATCATTTGTCACAGGTGTGGTCTATAACATATTTTCATAAGTTGCTGATTATCCTCATTTTAATATATGTCTGAGAGTAAAAATAAAATAAAAGAAATGTATAGGACATTTATTTATTGGTCTTACTGCACATTAAGTATAATACATTGTCATATTCAAGTTGTTGAGGTCAAGCCGAGAGACTCAGTGTCAAAACGGTAAAATAAATTGTTTATGGAATTTCCTAGTATACGCCTCAGCCTTCTCTTAAGCGTGAATAATGACAACCTTCGACGAGGTAATTCCAAGTAAAGCTTTTGAAGTCAGCGTGAAATTTGACCTCAAAAACGGAAATTTTAATCTTGTTTAACTTTTATACTTTTAGAAACAGGACGCTCGTCCGATGTTAATTGATGCCCATGGATGCACATTGCCGCACAGCACAGAGGGCTCTGCATTGCCGGCTTTTTAAGAATTAGTACGTTCTTTCCTTGAAGGACCTTAAGTCGAATTGGTTCGGAAATACTTTTACAATTAGTAACAAAATAGAGGATCATAAATAATTAAAACGCATTTGTGCCTTTTAGATATATCTGGTTATTGCTACAACCCTCCCTCGCGAGGGGGCTGTTTTTTCCTGTTCGCGGCGTATGCCCCCTTCATTGTGTGGTGTGGAGGTTCGCGCCCTGCTGATACAGGGCGGTACGGTGGCGGGCTGCCTTTTAGGAATTGGTACGCTCTTGAAGGACTAAGTCATCAGTGGGCAGCTGGTTTTACATAGTGGTTGCAAAAACTGCCTCAAAAAACCCTTACTTGTCGTAACAGAGGTCGAGATGATACAGGTGGAACTTCGTATTCTACCTCGACGTCCGATGATGAAACTCAACTGCAGGTATATCTGAAATACTTATGTATCCACACCTAGTTTACGGTTCGAACCGGTTGGAGAAAGCCTAGTATCAAGTGCGGGTATTTTAAGACTTGGTACGTTGTTTTCTTCACTGTTAGTCGAAATTTAGAAGGATTAACTTTCATGGGAAAGATTATTATTTTTTTAAAGGAGAGTTTTTAGAATATTTTGACAACAATCCAAAAATAACTAAACTGTTCTTGTTATATATCTGTCTAACGTTGTTAATTGCTGAACAACAGCTAGAAACCGGCATTTGGACTCAAAAAATCGACGAGAGGCGTCAAATTCAGCGTTTATTCTATAAAGGCGTCCACAGGCTTCGTCATAATGGATTTCCCTCGCAGATCAGAGAAAGTCCGCCGCGTCACAGTTATACAATCGCTGGTGTCATTCACCGATTCATGTCAATAGGATGAAGCGTCGTTAAAGATTTAATAATAACATACCTAGTACTTCATAATAATAATTTTTCCTTGAAGGAAACTTGAACGGAAAATCTCGAAAGGTTGTGCGAGCATCTACGGAGGGCTATATTACTTTACATCAGGTGAGCCCTCTGCCTTTTTTCCCCCGTTACATTAAAAAAAGACTAACATATACAGTATACCCAGTAAAAAAATTTGGGAGTCCATAACTATAGCTTATGCTCTTCCGAAAACTATATCCTTGAAAACCCATCTCATAACTCCTCCTTTATTGGGTTATCCTTTAAGGTATCTGCAGTGAGGCTATAGAACTCACTTCCCGTCCCTATTCGCTTAGCTCCTTCTCTATCTTCCTTTAAATTTCTTCTGTACAATCATTACCTATCCACATCGCTTCCCTAACATTCGCACTAACTACTAACTGACGTGAGACTGATCTTGATTTGGATTATCGTGATTCATGTGTACTTTTTACCTTTTGTTTTTCCTGTCATCCAGTATCAGTTTAGTTTATTTTTGGTTCCTGTTTAGTTTCTTCTTTATAACTATATGTAATATGTATTTTTGCACTTCTTGCCTACCTTATATAATTGAATACATTTTTTTTCTTTACTTACAGTGGCTGCCTGGAAACATCGCTCGAGAGCGATAAGGCCGCCAGTTTCCCTACTTTTCATTTAATTGTGTTCAATTTTTATATTGTAATGTAACGAAGTGTTAATAAATAAAAATATACACAAAACTAAAAGTAAACTATAATATGGGACATAATTGTTTTGTCTAACATTCATAGTATTATATTAATTAGCTTAAAAGGGCATTACAGATTATATTAGAATGAGGCTGAAGTTAGGACGGCTGATAGCGATGTCAAATCTCGTTCGTATATATTAAGTTAATCTCATGTAAATAAAATACATTTTTTGTTATGAGAAATAAAGTTATTTAAACGTAAACATAGTTTATATTGTAATATTTGCAGGGCAACTAATATTTTATTGTATATAGCTTATAATAATATAAATACTACACAGAGCTGGTCCTTCCCTCGCTCAACGAATAAGTATGGCCATACATCGAGGGAATTTATGTAATTCTTGTATTTATTATTCTTTTGTATTCCGCAATTCATGAAGCTGTGGGATTAGATTTTTAGTTTGTTTTGTTAATTTTTGTATCAGTTTAGATTAAGCTTGGTGATTTCATAATTTTTTTGATCATATTTATTTTTCTTTAGTTTTTTTAGCCGTTAAATCCCTTATAATTTATATGTATTATGTTATTTGTTTTTCTATAAATGTAAGTGCAAATAAATAAATAATTTGAAGTTACTGCCACAGGGACCACCAAACTATTAGAATTTGCTTTAATTTTCTGTTTATTAATTATTAATTATTATTATGTAGGTTAAACTAATTGTTTATATTTATGAATGTTGCAATTAAGGATTCTCAAAATAATATTAATAACAATGTTAATACTCAACATTTTTATAATGACGACTAGGCTTCGTTGTCTCTGTGTTGTTCTCTTGTCATATATTTATAAATATTGCGAACGCTCGGCACACTGATACATTGCTACAATTCAATATTTAACATGACAAGCACTTATTAGCAAACAAGAAACACGAAGAGAAAACACATCCAATCATAAATAATAAAAACTAAAGGAAAATTGGTTTCAAACTATGAAGCCACACCACTCGTTTATCAGAATGCTCTGGATATTTGTGAACCTTGGCCAAAACTCGTTCTTCGAAAAGAGACATATGGGATGCTGGGATACCTGGGTTATTTAAGTGAATGAATTGTATTTTAATCAAGTATAAATCTCTCTGAATCTAATTACTGGTTAAGTCGTGCAATTTAGTGTACTGAGAGGCCTTAATGGACCGAGAAGTCGTAAATTTGCGGGAATTACGTTACCTACATATGGACTAACGGAATCAGAAATCTCTGATTACGGTAATGTACCGTTAACAATTATGTAGCAAAGATGGTTAATTGGTATCGTTAAATTAAAAACTGTAATATATACATTAGTTATACAAGCTTTGTTTAATTGTGAACATAAATTATGTTTGTAACAAACATAAATCAGGTGCTTAACCTGTTTAGGTCTCAAACTTCTGCATCTGTTTCATGATCATTTGTCAGTCTAATAGGCAAGTAGGTGATCAGTCTGCTGTGCCTGACATGTCGACTTTGTGGGTCTAGGGCGAGCCGGTATCCTCACGATGTTTTCCTTCACCATTCGAGCCAATGTTAAATGCGCACATAGAAAGTCTCCATGGGCTTTTATCTGGGGCCGGGGATCTAACCTACGACCTCAGGAATGAGTCACAAGTTGATGCCGCTAGGCCAACACTGCTCATTGTCTTACACACAATTCTAGTATTTGTTACTACTGGCTGCATTAAAGGTTGTGTAATGTAGAAGTATTGGTGTATGATACAGCTTATTAATTTATGAATTATAAACTCTTGAAAGCGAAATGTATTCCGTCAAAACATTCATTAAAAAATATTAATGGTAGTTCTAATAAAAAAAACTAAACAAACTTAAACCTCATTAAGAGTGATAAACAAAATTACGGTATGTTTGATGACTGTTGTAAAAGATATCAATATTTTCATCAATGTTAGTAATCAAGAGAGAGATATTCTATTCACTGGAGCATTAAAAGCAGCAGATAAGCGAGCCGTAGCTACGTATAGAAGACTTGTACTTCTAGTAACTCAAGGATTACTAGGATTAAGAGTTTAACGGAAATATTAAGAAGCTTCAGATCACAACAGGAATATTTCTACAGTAAGACAGTGCAATATGCATGCGCTGAATGAATATAGCATAGTAAATATAGCAATTAATATATATTATTATTATTAGGATAACACTGAAAATTTTTAGAAAATGAAAAACGGCTTATTGTAGAAAGTTGCCAATACTTTTATTGTTTTTCGAAGTAATCTCCGTTCCTCTCTTCACATCGTCGTATTCGATGGAACCACTGAGAAAAGCAGTGGGCCCATTCTTCCTTAGGGTTCTCTTCTATGGCATTTTCGTACGCTTTCACCGCATCATCTGGGCTCGTAAAGCGTATACCTCGAATTTTATCTTTAGTTCTTGGGTATAAAAGAAAGGTCAGGACTGTATGGCGGATGACTCATTATTACCAGTCCATGCGAAGGTGTTTCTGGTCGTCGGTTAAAGTATGGAGAATCCATCCGGTACAAAGCTTCCTGATGCTTAAACGTTCGTGTAATATTTTTGAACTTGACTCATACCAATGCTCAGGCTTGCCCGTATCTGCTATAGGTCACTCTCTTATCTTCCTCTAGCATGCGTCGCACAGCACTGATGTTATCTTCAGTAGTCGCTGTTAAAGGACGTCCCTCACGCGGATCATCATTGAGATTGCTGCGTCCACGGTTAAACTCGTTGAACCAATTGTAAATAGTGGCACGAGATGGGGCTTCATTAAGAAGTACCAATCGCAGCCTATCATAGCTTTGTTGTTGAGTAAGCCCACAACGAAAGTCATAAAATATCATTGACCGAAAATTTTGCTCTCATAAGGTTCATTTCCACGTGTAACAAGATTTTTAGATTTCCCGCCAAATCACAAAAACAAATGACAAATGAATGCAATATACATTAGGTTACCAAAGAGTTCTAAAATTGAAATTCAAAAAATGTTTCTAACTGGCCAGTTCTAAACAGTTTCGGTGATTCTCACGTATATACAGGGCTGTCGTAAGACTATGGACTAAGGACATCAAGGGAAAGTACGTTAAACATCATAAATATTCCTGAAAGAAGACTTTTTTAAAAGTATTACTGTATTCAATGATTTAAAAAAAATTCAAGACAAAAAATAAAAATTCTTCTTAAGTAACAGTATTTGTAAGAAAGGAACAACGAAAAATTAGAACGGGAAAGAAGAATTGAGACTTAAGAAGAATTATTATTTATTATACATATTCTTAATTAGCATAGCATAGTGTATTTTTCACATTTGAGTCGGTTCGATACCCAGATAATTACCTTTTAGAAAATTATTGAATGCTCGCTTTTCAAAATAAACTTAGTTTTCCTCCAGAAAAATATCCTTTCGTATATTTAAGGTACTTCCCCTAGATGTCCATAGTTTTGGGACGCCTGTATATACAGGTGTACAAATATATTTGTACATAATATGTGTACAAATAAGGTCCCGGAGCATAAGGGGATATTGCGAAATTTATATATAAAAACACTCTCATAACGTATCCACGCAATTCTTGCATAAGTTCCAGCGAACACGTTCGCGCACGGAATACAAACAGTTTTGTTTGTATTGATTAATGTTTTATCTTTATCAATCGAGTGGATGCTTCATGTTTACTAGCTATATATCCAGTACCTGATATCCCTTATCATCAATGACGGTAGTATCCTGCGCCATCCTGCTTCTTGCATCCTCCGTGACTCCAACCCACCAACACAGCTTTGATCTAATATGTTTTCCTTTCCACCAGGTTGTGGTTCGCGAACCTATGGCAATGAGTGTCCATGGTCATCCTTTAACATCAGATTAGTTTCCTGTCCGTTTATTACTCTTACGTATGTTCGTAGATTCGTCTATTGTCAAATTGTCCAAAAGATATGTACAACAAGACTGTGTTTTTTTTAAAAAGTAGAATGAGGATTAGGGAAATTTCAATAACACCATCATCATCAGAGCATGGTTTTTAAAATTAATGTAATTTTACCAATACATTTATAATTATATAATATTGTAATGTATGTCAATATTAAAATAGGCCAAAAAATTTCTAGTGCGTTTTAATCGGCAATAAATTTCAGATAAGAGATTGATTCACTCACTAGGCATTTTTAATAAGCTTTTGTACGGTATAAACGGTGTTGCCCGAAATAAAAATAGCCTTCGGCACGTGACCATTTCCATATAAACTCATTTGTCTCATAGTGTATTTGCGCTTGAGCTGATATGAAATTTTTTGTTATATATTTATGTTCCATAATACTTTGTTAATATTAATGAAGATATTTCTGGTAAAACCAATGTAGCCTACAAGGAAAATCCTTGAAAATGCATTATACACGCGTCTGATGCAATTACTGTGAACATCTTGACACAACTCCGCATATGGACTCGTCTGAAATATGTCAACCAATACGCAGAGGTCATAAGAACTTGGAGAACCTTAAGGGGCGGTGGGGAACCGATGGATCCACACTTTGAATGGAGACCTCAGCAGAACAAAAGACTAGAGGGCACCGGCTAGCTGGACTGACGTCATCGTCATGGAAGTGGATGCAGAGGATTATTGTATTACTCCCAAAAACAGATTACATAACTAACACGTATCCCAGGCTCCAGAGTGCCATCTTGCTATGTAAGTGTTTCCCAATATGTGTTTTCTGTATTATTTATATTATTGAAGTGAAAATTCTTTATGGGCGTTGTAAAAAAATTACCGTCACATTTTTAGGTTACGCTTCACATTTTTTCGAAGAGATTCGAAGCTAACAAAAATATATAATAACGATAACAATGATAGTAATAATTCGATTATAATTAATTAAATTCTGTAATAATTTTAGTAGTAATGAGGTAAAATGAAATAATTGTATTATTTGTATTCATGTCGATGATAATAAAAGTATTTTGTTAAACTTTATCTAATTTAACCAATTTCTGTAAAGTTGCATATAGCAGATCATTTTTCGAAAAATAAGGTCATAAAGAAGTTTCACTCCTTACGTGTGTACATATTAGTTTTGCTCTCAAAGATCGCATGTTAGAAAGAGGACACTTATGAAAATATGTTATAGAAGTACAGCGTGAAACTGACCTGAGAACTTAATAAGGAAGAACTTGTTCACAACCGAGTAGCCCGCTATTATTCTGTTTTTATGTTTACACAATAACAGTAACAATCGTGATAGACATTGAACAGGAATCAAAATAATTCGTTGTCCGATTCGCGTATGTCAATACCAGCTTTTCCACACACATATCAAACACGAATACATACATATGTGTAACAGCTATAAAATTTCACAACACACTCGTCACACAAATTAGAAAGCGAACGCGATTTCATTGTTTACAGACACAATTTTACATTTGTATTAATACTAATAACTTTACGTGATTCAGATAGTTTGTTAAGTTGTCTTATATAATGTATTAGTGTCCAGTAATCAAGGTCAACGCTTTTAGCAATATTTATCGAAGATATGTTTTATTGTTGTATTAAAGACAA
Organism: Pieris brassicae; assembly: GCF_905147105.1. Classification (NCBI taxonomy): domain Eukaryota; kingdom Metazoa; phylum Arthropoda; class Insecta; order Lepidoptera; family Pieridae; genus Pieris; species Pieris brassicae. The sequence continues at coordinate 5,036,812 of NC_059677.1, forward strand.
CATATAACAAAGATGGCGCCATTTGCATTTCTCCTAATCTTAAAAGCATTTTTGACAGTAACAAACTAACAAGAAAATAACGATTTTTTATGCCAAAAATTGCCTTTCTTGTTATTATTTATATATTTATAATCGAAATCTTAGTGACAGCATATTGGTAACCTGTTCTTTAATAACTTCACTGGGAAATTACGATGATTTTAAATCCTTACGGTCATTACTGTTTATGATTTGAGACTAACACACTGAAACATAGGCATAACTTCTTAAAATCTTTAATTAACCTAATTTCGGTAAACAGAGCAATTTCAGTGAACTTAATATTTGTGAGCAAAGTAATAAGTTTGTTATAAACGAGGTACACAGATATATTGTATTTAAAATCCCTAAACATCATTGCATATATTATTACAACGAATTAACACGTTTATTATACGATATTACGATTATACTGTTTAAATATATTCGTTATCAGTGCAGAAGAGAAAAAATAGACTCACCGATTTCGATTTTAATATCCGATCAAACACAACACGTTAGTCAAACACGGTGTCGCGATGCGAACTGAGCAAGAGGAGCCCGCTGTCCAGTATTTGTGGGGCAAACTTGTATGACTGGCCGACTTGTCTTGTTTCAATACTTGCAATCTTTTGAAATAAATTATTTATGCTTTATGCTGAAGTGTGTTATAAAGATTTTTTTCGTTGTCTAACATTAGAGGTTGATTAGGTTTATTTATAGAACCTAATCTGTGACCAAATGATTAATTTGGTCAATTTTTGTAACGTAAATATTCGCTCACAAAAAAATTAGCGGCGCTACAACCTTTTTAAGTTTTTGTATCGGTTTCATGATCATTTGTCAATCTAATAAGCAATTAGGTGATCAGCCTCCTGTGCCTGACACATGTCGACTTTTTAGGTCTAAGGCAAGCCAGTTTTCTGACGATGTTTTCTTCACCGTTCGAGCGAATGTTAAATGCGCACATAGAAAGTCCATTGGCGCACAGCCGAGGATCGAACCTACACCCTCAGGGATGAGATTCGCACGCTGAAGCCACTAGGCCAGCACTGCTAATTCACTCTTCGATCTGACTTATTACTTTATGTTTAACCATCGATTAGCTGAAGCTGAAGAAGCACAAACTTTTAAGTCTACGCCTCATAGTTGTGAATATGTTTCATGATCATTTGTCAATGTAATAGGCAAGTAAGTAGGTAGATATAGAAAGTGCATTGTCAGCCAGGATTCGAACCTACGACCTCTGGCTTACGACCTAGGTGTCGGCAACGCACCTGCGAGCCGCCTGGCTATGTGAGTGTCATGATACTCATGATATTCTAGAGGAGGATCTTCGACTAATTTTGAGCAGTTCTACCGTAATCAAAGCGAAGATTAAACACAACCACTGCATTGAGACTCGTGCGCATAGGCACTAGGTCAACAATGCTAGTCTACTTTTCTTTTTATAACTTCGTTATACTGATTTCACAGATTAATCCAACAATAGACTTTCTATAAGTGAATGTTCCAGCTCCAGTGTCCAATCAGCTTTGCACTTGTAAATGCCGACGAAGATTTAATCTTTACAATAAACAAAATTAATGAAAAAATGAATTAATTAACTTCTATTTTGTTTATGCTCTCAAACGTCACATGTCAAAATGAGGACAATCAGATACTTATGAAAATATCTTATAAAATGTCAGCTTCAGGGTAAGACCTCTGAATCCCTTCCGCATTGTGTTTAAGGATTACGACGGCCTCACAGAACGCTTCCAAAGCATTCCATGGGCATGCTACATAATATCTTATCTACGCAAATATTATAAAGAGCACATATTTGTGACAACATCACATATTTCGGCAATACAATATGTAGAGAATGAGAACTTGCTGAAACTGATGGGTTGGAGGTTGCTAATACGGGCTTGACCGTTCACCAACCAAATGGACCGATCAAGCGAAAGATTCTTCTCAAAACTACAATAGGAGAGCTCACTTATTTGACGTAAAGTCTATGTCCCCCAAGTGGCAGAGGAAGAGAAACCTAACCTGATGGCACTTCACGCCATTAAAACTTCTTTCGCCTCTACAATTATGCCAGAACTATTTTGGACACTGTGGAGTGTGGTCACTCCTGATGATTCGTTGCATAAGCTACCGAAGAGAGAGATAAGATTAGATAATTGTCGCATTAGTTTTCTGTCTGTATGGGCTTACTTTCTGTCCTACCTTTCTCTAGAAATTTGGAACCGCGTCTTTGAGAACACTGTATCGTACTTTCTCGGTTATTGCAACTAGGACAAATGATCAATAATTTCTTTAAGCATTACCGTACAATTGTAAAAAATACAGCTGTAACAACAGCACGTATGAACTTTGTACTAACTTGGAAAGTTGTTTAATAATAAAAGCCTTTATTCACTAACTTATGATATCTATATAACTTAATATAAATATATGTCGGAGGAAGCCATTCAACGAGTTGCTTGTTGATTGTACAATAACACATTAAATTCTCTTTATCATTTAAACACGTTGCATTAATCATAATTTAACTTAATACGCGATTTTACGATATTATAAAACCTAAAACATATTTCTGTTAACAAATTAGTGATTTTAGTTAAAATTAGTTACGTTTTTCTAATTTATAAGATTGTAATCGTTATTAAACAAACGACCAATGAGAGCAGAGCATTTTGCTCGAGTGGGGTCGAAGCGCCATCTATAAATAGGCCAGTCCGTTGGTTGTTACGGGGTTCTCAGATTAGGGTAAAAAACCGCCTTCACCGGGGAAGGCGAGGACCTTTACTTCGCATTTCGCTCACTCCAGTGAGCTTCCGTCCTGCCCTTCAGGCGATTGACCGCCCCGCGACGGCCCAAGCCGAGGTTCGAGTCTCACAGGAGACGCCCTTGCGCTAGCCGCGGGATAAAACGCCATTCTGGCCGAGCTACGCTCGCCAAAACAGCCCGAGCTGAGCTGTAAAGACCCTTAAGGCCAACAGCGAGATTCCATTCTCAAAAAAAAAAAAAAAAATTGTTACGGGGCCTTTTTGAAGTGGAGACGGATCGAGTTGGATCCCTGAGTTTTGGTCGCTAGATTGGTGCATTGGACTCACTGCTCGGTCTTAAAACTTATAATTTATTATTAAATAACTATCATAAAATATTGTGAAAACTACAATCGTCGTGTTTTGTGCTCGCGCTTTACCCTCATGACGCCCACCAAATCTGCAACCACTGTTGATGACGTCACTGGGGAAGGTGTTTCTCCGACATATATATATATATATATATTTAGATAATTTAAACCTAACCGATAGGATAGATTTTAACTATATGTTTAATGATCAGCAACAGGTCAGGTTGTCTTCAAACATCGAGGGCTCGCAAGTGCGTTGCCTTTTAAGAAGTGATACTCTCGTGGTCACCGTGACCACGCACGCTGAAAAGCAAGCGAAACGTCGGAAAAAAAATAAAATATAGAATTATGTAAATAATTATAAGTTTTAATAATAATACATAGCTTCAATCCGTTCAAAAAGTGTTTTTCTTAATGTGTAAAAGCTATTTTAACAAAAGACACTACTAAGTGATACTCTCTTTTCATGAAAGACCCTAAATCGAATTGATTCGGAAATACTGCAGTTGGCAGCTGGATCCACAGGTGGTTAGAAAATCTATCCAATTCTCGGCAATGGTGTACCATGCAATAATGTGGTGGCGGTCTTTAACCCCATAGAAATTAATTAAAACATCATGATTTGTGAAATGATTGAAAGAAGGTACAAATTTTTGGCTTTAACCTAACCTAACCTGATCGCAAACTTAGAATAACAAAAAAGAACCTTATATAACCTAACCTAATGTCATTCATTGGGAACTAAGACTTACTGGGAACTTATAACATTTTCATCATGGTGGTTCCAAAGCCATGCGCCTCGTTAGTACTTGGGGTAGTACATACGTCATTCAAGTAGAAAATAAAGCTGTTTTAAAGTGGACCGAGAGTTATATAGACTAACATCAGTTATGTTAAACATATATATATATATATATAAATATATGTGTGTGTGTGTGTGTATGTATTACATATAAATGTTAATAATGAGAAGCGTAAACTAAATGTAAGGAATCATGGCACACTTGAAGCCAACGTTAGCCCTTTAGTTTTTACCACACTCTTAAATTATTATTTAATTCTCGTTCCCGATAATGTCCAATAACATAAATGTCACTTATTGAAGATTAACGAACTATTCAATAATTCAAGTTTGTTAATCCAGCGTCGCGTCGTTAGTTAGAAAACATTAGGGGCAGTACTTAGTCGTAGTCTCAACCATTTTATGTCGCAGCCCACGAAAATGCAAACAGTTAAACAGTATTGCGACAGCCACTGTAAAATTATAATAATCTGTACATACCGCTATTCGTTATCGTTTTTACCTATATGTAGATTGTATTTATTATTTTTCAACAGACTGCGAACCTATAACAAACTTGACTCCGCCAAAGGTCGCGCCTCCCGCTTGGGAAACGATGTTTTAAACAATTAAAGCCAGTCCACATCCAGCTTCAAAGTGTTTCATTAACCATATATTTGAACATACAACAACAGCCACCGAACTTAACATATTGTTACGAGCTAGGGGATCGGATAGAAAATGCAGTAGATTTCTTCAAGGGTTTATTTCTTGAAAAATCAATGAGGAATTTATGGGCACAAATTAATTGCAGAGATGCACTAATTACACACACAAAAACAATCACTTATGCATACTTCACACAGTACTTTATCACTTGTAATCGCTTCGGTGTTTCTCTCTTGTTATCGCATTCAAAACTAAAGGTGACTGGTCGCGTTTTGGCTCGCGTATATATCCCTGGGAATAATTCTAGAACTAGAACGTCGGCACTCTTTGTCTCTTTTGCACATTGCTCCGTCCTTGTCGTACGGCGTTCTAGAGTGCTCAGTCTAGTTTCGAGAAAGGTCTGATCTTCTCTCTCTCTCTCGTATCATTTCGTCCTTGTCTCACACCTAGAAAGTTTGGTCTAGAATAATCCTTCATCAAAGGGGTATACCTAGGCCTGAAAACGCCTGAAAACGGGTCTCCTGAAAACTGCACCACTCTACTACACATGTTCTGAAACCGACTGAAAAAAGGTTTCAGCTTCCTGACAACTAGGGTAAAATTATGGAAATTACAATTTTCTAATATGTGATTGACCCTCTCCTGAAACGGTCAGAAATCAAATTACAGTCGACCCGTATTCGTAACAATATGTTTCGACAAATTTATAAGATTTTAAATCACTCAATTATCTTGAAATCACTACTGTGATTTAGAAAAACATTTACGATAATTGACCAATTATGTGTTGTGCAGAATTGACATGGGAATTACCGGCAATTTTATGTGTGATAAAGAACTATTTAAATAGATAAGACGTGTTATCTGTGCTGTTTTCCTTCCTGTAAAGAAATTACACTAAATAATTCTTACGACTAAAGAGTTTTATTGGTGTATTACTTTTGGAAAAAAATATTATTCAATAAATGATTATTTGCGTGAGACACTGTAGTTGATATAAATTCAATAACATTTGATATGATATGTACGATACAGATAATATAAGATGACTAATAAAGTAAAATGTAAAATTTCTTTAAGAACAAATTTACGCGCCATTGTGTGTGGCGGCATATGCGAATTAACAATTGTACCAACTTTTTGTACCATATTCTTGCAATAAATTATTATTATTACAATACGTCGTCTAATCATGTAATTTAACATCCTATTTTCATCATCCAGCATCATCATTTTTTTCCATCTACCATTTCGATTCGTCAGCACATCGCTCTTTTGGTCTGCCCGTTTCTTATTCCTTTTGACCCAGTCGCAGGGTTACGTTCCCATCTCCATGTGAGTTGTACGGCATATTGCTCAGCAGCTGTAATGCCAGCAGTTAAAGGCATTGGTAGATTTAGTACTGTTCATCTTTGTGTCTTATTTTATTAAATAAAAATCAGTGGCGCTACAACCTTTTTAGGTCAGGACTTCAGATTTCTTTATCTGTTTCATGATCATTTGTTAATCTAATAAGCAAGTAGGTGATCAGCCTCCTGTGTCTGACACATGTCGACTGTTTGGGTCTAAGTATTTGTATGACACAAAACTTAGAGATTAAAAAGAGTGGCGGAGAGTTTCTTGCCAGCTCTTCTTGCCCGCTCAACGCTCTTGAATTGCGAACTGGTAGTAACTTTAAATTTACAATTAATTTCATATGTGTCCTTGGTAGGTATATAGGTAATATAAATAAAGTTATTTTGAGTTTGAGTAAGGCGAGCTGGTTTGTTCACGATGTCTTCCTTTAGCGTTCGAGTGAATGTTAATTACTCTAATAGTTATGTACTAAGTAAATGAAATGTTATAAGATATTATTATATTAACTGGTTTACAACCTAGTTATAATTTTACAACAGCAGTGTCAGCCTTGTGGCATCATTCGATCCCCAGCTGTGCAATAATGGACATTCTCTAATACTCGCTCGTACAGTGAAGGACAACAATTCGACACCACATGGAGTACGGTTCTTGGCTCTGGGTGGGAGCTCCCATTATCATTCCACTTCACCGTATTCAACGAGGAACGATTCGAATCAGTTACCAGTCACTTTCCGATCCGCCAAGGTTTTGCGTAGAGATGTGGGGTCACTCTGCATCTTCTACCGCATTTACCATGGAGAGTGTTCATGAATTTGTTCGGATTAATACCTGCAGCTGAGTTTCATCATCAGACGGAGGTAAAATACCAAATTCAACTCGTTGACGTTCCACAACTAATCGTTAAATTCAGGCATTTTTTACCGCGTACCACTATTTGAAACAAGGTACTGACGTGTTCCACCACGTGCAAGCCTTCTGGTATTCTTATATCTGGTGTGTGTAAGATAGCTGATCGGCTTGCCTCGTAAAAATTATGACAGAAACGGATGGATAGGCCAAGACCCTAAAGGTTGAAGGTTGATGCACTACAACATCAATAATTGTCTTCTAGGATAGGGGCCGTTCAAGTATTACGTAAGCAGATTTACTGCATTACCCACACCCCGCGTCCTCTTGTCAGCAAAAGTAAGCAAAGCCCTGAAAAATAATACTACATAAACGTATTTATGTTTTGTAAGAATCCTCGAAAATGCATTTCGTTTTCAAGCATAGACATTGTGTGGTTCATAGGTGTAAAAACGTAAATAATTACTGTTGACGTAATCACCAAATAGGAAAATCAAAGACAACCCCCCTTCGCCCTTGTGGTTACGGAATACTTGTACGGCCCCAAACAATTCGTCAGCGTGGAATGTGTGTTAAACAAATTGGATTAATCAGAACCTAATGACATAGTATTTTTGAACATTTTGTTTTTCCTGCTAAGTGTCCTTGTAAAAAACATATAATAGCGGAATTCTTACCATTATTTAACCATCATCAATTCTTAACTTGTGAGGGTCAAACTTAGGGCCATACCTCACCGAGACGCCATGGCGACGTGGCCAGCGACGTTACCATGGCTACGTCTGGCGTCCTTGCGTCGCCAGACTGAGTCGCCAAATCGCGTCGCCAATGCATTCAGTTGTCTCGACACAAAAGTAAAAAAAAATAATCAAATAAATTATAATTTTAAATCAAATTTTAAAATAAAATATTAATAAACAGGAGAGCAGTAGACTTACTAACAGTTTCTTTCAGAAAAAACTAAGTAAAACACATAATTTTGAGACTATGAAAACGCAAAAAAAGTGCAGTCTTAATTCGGCAACTGGTTGGCGACTGAGTGAGTGAGACGCAACTTGCTCGCATACATTTTGTTGGCGACGTCGCCAGGCTGCCAAGTAGCCAGGGCTCCACCCAAGTGATCCATCGTCGTGGCTACGCTGCCAAATTGGCCACTTTGCCAAACCGTCGTGAGAAAAAGTGGAGGTACCATACATGTGAATACTAATTGTTTGGCTCCGTAGCCGGCGACGTGGCCATGGCGTCCCGGTGAGGCAGGGCACTTAAACTCAAAATTACTTATTCATATAGTTGGCCAAGAACACTTATGAAAGTCAACAGAAAAGATGTTAAATTGATTCTCAATTTACATTTACTACCAGTTCGCAAGTCAAGGGCGTTTTGAGTCATACAAATTGTTTAAACTGGATCAATTCCAAGAATTAGGATTATTTATCTGTAATATAAAAATGAATCGCAAAATGTGTTGGTAAGCGCATAAATCTACAATGCCTGGACCAATTGTACCAATTCTTTTTTTTTAAATGTTCGTTGAAGTCTACGAATGGTTTTTACGGCGAGAAAAATTGGAATAATTTCCGGGAAATCCCTTAAACAACCCTTTTCTTTTTCCCATACTAACGTTTTGTGAATAAAATGTAGAGTCAATTTGAACTTTATTGCTATTCTTCTCTTCTTATCCGGTACACTCTCGACAGAGCGGTCGTGATCGCTATTTAGTAGTGGTAATCAAAGGAGCAGATGTGATGCGCTTCAGGACGTTTCGCCATCGTTGCCTATTAGTGGTCATCCTGCTACACTCATTAAGTGTACCTCCTACGGCAGACTTGATCTGGTCAGTCCAACGCGTAGGTGACCTTCCGGTCTAGTGCCTTCTATCTTCCCCTGGACGACAAGGCGTTCTATGGACTTTATTGCTATTCAATAAAGTTCATATTAAATTACAAGCACTCACACAGTCACAGTCTTAGCAATGTAGGTGTATTCCTAACGTTAAAGAGTCTATTTGCACTTTATTATCGCTGCAAGTTAAAATTCAATCATATCTATCAAAACAGTGTGCGTGTTTGCGTAGGAGGATTTTGTCGCGTTCTGAAACTCAACAAGTGACAATATCGCGAACCCGAACAAATTGAATAGTCAAAAATTTTATGATCATTAGTACTGATTTTTATTTTGATCGGCTTCGCGATATTATTTATTTTATTTTAGTTTCGGCATGCGACGTTTTCACGTCATTACATCTGTCAAACAAATCGCGTTAAAAAAAGGGTTTAATTAATTATTAATTTAATATCCTTCTCTGTGCAAAAGTATTTAAATACACACCTACTCATAGGAAAATATCCCGGTCGGGATTATTTAGTGGGTCACAGAAGATTGGCCAAAGATCGTGGAAGCGAAGATTCGTATTTCAGAAAACTTAACTTATACGGTTAATTATGGTTTAACTTAGTCTGTATCAAGTAAATTAATTTTACTTTTAGATACCAATGGCACAACCTTTTAGGTCAAGGTTTCAGATATATGTATCTGTTCCGTGGTTATTTTATGTTGGCAACTGATTGACGATGACCGCAGAGCTGGTGGTCAATATAATGTTTATTCTTGAGAAAATAACGCCTAGTAACTATATGCCAAACTGTACTTCCATTGCTCTGAGACCTCTTTCTATCCGCACTAACACTATCTATGTTAGCTATAATAATACACTCATACGTCTGATATGAAGGAAGAGCTGCTTGACCAGATCGATCGCCTGAAGAATACGCTTTTATTTGGTCTTAGGATGACCATGTCTTAATTCCGCAGGCAGCTCGAACTACCTATTCGACTCAGACGTGACGCTTCAACTTCTATACTCAATTCCTTTCAATCCCAACTCCCTCTTATCTAATCATTCCTAATTCTCAGTTCCTTATAACTGTGTTTTTTTTTAATAACACTACTATTAATGACTATGATACCATCGTGTTCACTGACTTTATCTATTGAAAGAAAACACTTTTATACCGAATTGAAGCTATGTATTATTATAAACTTATAAATAATTATAACATTGTGTAAAAGCTATAGTAAAGGACAATACAACGACTTTTCATTGATTCCAATACACTAGTTTACGAAGGGCCAAATACGCCCTGACTTCATCAGCAATATATATATTTACAATATTAATTAACGAGCTGGGCGCAATTCCCCACGAGACCAGCTTTTTCGGTTTTGTTTGCCGCCTTTATCTTCTTTTATATATTTTTTTTCGCAGAACCGTTCCAGGCACGGTCTGTGCTTTATTAACATGTCCTGTAGGCCGTCACGGTCTTTTCATCTGCATTTGTTGCTCCAGGTCGTGCCTGGATGCGAATACACATGTTGGGCTTGTCCTAATTTTAAACCAATATATAACCAACTCGGTAATGGGCAAAGGCTCATATAACTATGTCTTCCGCTCCTCCAATAGATGTTTATTGGAAATTCCATCTCCATCCATCCTTCTGAGGTAATTAATTTAGGATCTCCGCCATTTAGCTGTGGAATCGGCTGCCCGACTCCATACGATTGGCAATTTAGGGTCCTTCAAGAAAAGAGCGTACCAATTCTTAAAAGGCCGGCAACGCACTCGCGAGCCATCTGGCGTTGAGTGTCCATGGGCGGCGGTATCACATCAGGTGTGCCTCCTGTGCTCCGTTTTATAAAATTAAAATACTTCCTTAACCATATCGTATCCTGCTCAATCATGACTAATGCAAATCTTGTATTTATTTTTAATTATTTTAGTTTAATATTAGTTTTTTTATTTATTTAGTTTAGTTATTTATTTATTTTTAGTTTTTTCTTTACTAGAGTTGCCTGGAAGAGGTCGCTTGTTAGCGATAAGGCCGTTGCAATTTTTATGTAAATTATTTGTTTTTCTATAAATATTACGTATACAAATAACAAAATAAAACAACAATACAACGAAATATATTTATTATGCATTGATTACTAAAATTATTATGCAAATACAACGTTCTGTTAATGATATAACTACAATAACTAACAAAACACCATCAGTCCAAAGTAGACGACTATCTCTTTTCATCGCAGCGTAAACATCATTTGACAGAAAGAGACAAAACATTTCCACTGTTTATAAAAGATTTTTGCAAACATCTTTAATGACGTCTATGAAAAGTTCTTATACATCATATGTTATATGTTCAGTTATTGTAGTTAATATACTATAAGGCACCAAAAATCCTTTTGGAATGTTTTAAAACATTTCGATACTCCTAATCTACTTTGCCAACTTTCCAACTTCGTAGAGGTATGCAGCGAACAGTTTAATCTGAAACAAAAACTTTTCTATCAGACCCAGAAAACCGGAAACCCAAATCTCATTTAGGCTTTAAGTATAAATTATTTGTTATAAATGACTTTTCCTTTGACGGGAAACTCGGGAAATCCATTTATCAAAAATTACACAGTTCACGAAGCGGATACAATATAAATGTTATTTAAAACTAACAGTAAGTAAAATAAATAAGTGCGTCCATACAAAATACACAAGTCAGAAGTGAAACGTTTTTGTAAATTAATTATTAGTAAGGTAACATCCCCCCCCCCCATAATTACATATATTAGTATATCTATATACACACTGTTTACTCACTATACGTGCTAATAATAATATTTAGAATTGCCACCTAAAGTTCTAATATATAACTACTAAACGAATACATCAACTAATAGCGTGTATTTTTTCTCGATCTCCCTTTCTCAATCTCAATCTTTCTCACTACTGCTCTCCCCCACCTCTCACTCCATGGCACTGTGCGTGATGCGACCTCTATCTCTCTCTCTCTCGATCTTTCACACTTGCTTGCTCCCTGGCTATTTGCTTTATGCTACGTTCACCCTTTCTCACTCTCTCTCAAGTGCCCTCTCCTTTTTCTTCGGCAAAAACGCTGCACATCTTCTTTCATCCGTAAAAATTTTACCCTCATATACCAAAAGTTATTAGTTATTTTTACTTGAAACATCTGGCACATAGCCAAAGCCAAAAAACTTTATAAACAATGTCATAGTTTGTCAAAGTCATTGTCAGTCTTTGTTTTTCCATGAAGTCAGGAAAAGATTGTTTAACGAATTTACAAATCATTAAAAACGATTCAACAATTTGTGATTTTCACGCATTTCTGTTACGGGTATAGTCTTTCAAGAACTAGGTACCATTTCTTTAAAAAGCCGGCAACGCACTCGCGAGGTCCTTGGCATTGGCAGATGTGTGTCAAACAAAATATCGATTTTTTACTTAAACTTACCCCCTCAATATAATTGCGAACATTTAACTTCTCGTTCTGAGAATGCGCCATGTCATCTCCAGCGCCCATGGGCAACAGCAGCACGTTCTTTCCGCTCGCCTCTTGCAACGTTATTGTTACGGGGATGGAACCACCCTCCCTGGACATGTCGGGATCAGTCTGAAAACATAATCCAAACAAAGTTAATACTTGACTATGGGTGACAGGGGGTAATAATAATCCCGAGAGACCAGGAGACGCATCATGATGTGCAAATCGCTGATACCTTCTTGATATTATAGGCCTTCATAAATATTTCCAATCGCTACTTCTCAGAAATACCAAGCTTGTCCTTTACAAAACTCTTCTGCGACCAGTGCTTTGTTATGATTCTGAAAGCTGGCGCCTTAGCAAGAAAGACGAGATGTCTCTCCTTATTTTGGAGAAGGAGAATCTTCGAAGAAGAAACCAATTCATAAAGTGCAACAAGCCGAAATCGGACATGTGCTCCGAATGGCGGACGACAGAACCCCAAGGTGCTTACTGAACTCACAACCCGGTGGTAAGAGAAAGCCTGGCAGACCGGGGCTGCGTTGGTGTGATTGAGTTGTGAAGGACCTCGAAGCAATAGGGGTTCGACGAAGCACAATGGAAGCACTGGATAGATTGCGATGACGAAGTGTACTTGAGGAGGTTAAGGCCCACAAGAAGTTGATGATGATGAAGATGATAGTTGACAGAGTAATTTTGATTAGGGATTAATAATATCAATCCTTCCTTTCCTCCTTAATAAATTTGAAGGTGCAGAACCACCAGAGACTATCACACGCACGCGGTGGAGAATCCCCAGTCCCTTTGGAGGACGCCCAGCAGGGTGGACGGCCAGGCTGCCTTTCGTATTCTGGGGCAGTGGAGTCAACTCTGAGCTCTTCGACTACATCTGTACATGTACCAAGCGCTCGGTTTTGGAACGACGTACGTCGAAGCGACGATGATGAAAATGAATGATGACCGTTTGACATGAAAAATACCTTTATTTCCACAGAAAAAAATTACGAAATCAGCCTCTATAACCTGAAATTATACCTGATAAATGAGTTTAGTAGCACGAGCAGCTGCCTGGTAATGGGGGTGATCCGGATTCTCAGTCCACGCGCGACCACTCTGCGCCCAGATGCGCATCTTGTTCGGGGAGCCGCGTTCAGCCCACTGAAGCATCAATTAAAAAAAAAATAATAAAACAGTGGCGCTAAAAAAAGGTCTGGAACTCAGATTTATGTATTTACTTCATGATTTGTAAATCTATTAGGCAGGTAGGTGATCAGCCTCCTGTGCCTGACACGTCGAATTTTTGGGTCTAAGACAAGCCGTTTCACCGTTCGAGCGGTGTTCACAAACAGCCTGGATTCTACGACCTCAGGGATGAGAGTCACACGCTGAAGCCACTAGGACAACACTGCTCCTTTTTTACGTAAAAGGGTTCCTGAATCTTACACTTATAATGAATTGTTGTCAAATGAATAAACACATTTTTTTGAAGTGAAACTTCGTTATTGAAGTTTACCGTCACATTTTTCGGTTACGCGCCATCTTTTTCTTGTCCCTACCACGGTTGATTCGAAGAGATTCGAAGCCATTAATAACAAATATATATAATAACGATAACAATGATAGTAATAATTCTATTACAATTAATGTAATTCTATTTTTATAAATCTAATTTTCTATTACAATTAATGTAGTAATAAGGTAAAATGAAATAATTGTATTATTTGTGTTTATGATATAAAAAGCATTTTGTTAAACTTTATACAATTTAACTTTATTTAACAAATCTCTGTAAAGTTGCATATAGTCGATAATTTTTCGAATAATAAGGTCATAAAGAAGTTTCACTTACGGGTGTACTAATACACGCACACATTTTTTTAAACTTTTTATTTATTAACACTTGCTTGAGTGTTAATAAAAGTAAGTTTATCCCAATTATGTGTTATTAAATATACATAATTAAGCCTTAAACATAGCTAAAATCACTGGCCAAATTTAATTTGTCCTGTCAATCTTGCAACCGTCTTCGTAACCAGCAATTAAAATTCAACCGATTACCAGAAACGACACTTGTGTCATTAAAGGCCAAAGCACGCACATCAGCTCGGAAAGGGATCGTAACCTATCACCTCGAGCCGTTCAGTATTGTTTGTATGAAACTACCTAATGCAACGCACACTAATCGGAATCGTAACGTAAGCTATTCGCCTCGGAACAGGCTCTCCGTACTGGAACTCACGTCTCTTCTTCCTGGTCCCAACCCAGGTCAGACAGAGGTCAGCAAGCCGTAAGCGCGGCGTTGCCAAGCCGTAGCCGAGTTGACAGGAGCTGCTGGTACACTTTGGTTACGGGGCGATACGAGTTGATATGTGTACTTTGGACCCTAAACCTCTTTTGGTCTTTACTTATCCAAATTACGTGAACTTAAACTATACTATATAAAAAAAATACGTCAGAAATTGTAATTTTTTTACATAATTGCGACATTATCTTTACAACTCACGGTTTATTGATAAGATGTCTCCATGAGAGATAAGGGGAAAATTCCTTTTGTGTTTTCTTTAATTCTAAGTGACGTTTGTGTTTTGGGTGACTATCTAAGCTAAACAATGTTACACAGAAGGATAAAGACCACAAGGAAGAAGTCTATGAATTCCTCCTGTTTGGAGCCAGACTACTCCGGGTTGTCTCACTCCCTATAATATGGCGAGAGAACCGATGGCTGGCCATGAGTGATACTCGTGAACGAGTGCTACTTGTGGTGACTGGTCGGACTTGAATTCGTGTTTGCGGTGATGTTCAAAGTCAAAAATCAATTATTCATATAGGTAACACCATGTACACTTATGAACGTGGAAAAAAAAATATTAGTTATTTTCGACTATGTATTTGCGAGTTGTTCCCATGAGAATGTAAGTGCGTGCTCCTATTTCACCATGCCTTCAGCTGATGTCATGTGGAACATGGTGTTATGGTTGGAGCTCCTTACAAACGTTGTGTAATATTAAAAAAACTTGGCGATTTAAAAGAGTGGCGGAGAGTTTATTGCCAGTTCTTCTCTTCCGTTCTACGCCCTTGATTTGAGAACTGGCAGTAAATGTAAAATTAGAAGCAATTAATGTATATTGCCTTTTTATGTTTCTTTTATATGATATATATATATATATTTTTGACTTTAACTTTGACCTAGGGACCGTGCAAGTGTAGTGCATCCTGAAAAAGTATTGTAAGGAAATGGGGGGGGGGATTGCTTCCGTATGGGCAGCTGACTATCAAAAACCAAATCCAAAAAAATATTACTCTCGTAACACAAAAAACAACGCAGCGTCATCTACCTTCTTATGCACGTAGTCGAACACCAGCTTCTCAATTTCAGCCGGCTCCTGATCCGGTACCAGACGTATGGAAAACTTTCCAATAACCTTGCCTGGTATTACGGTTTTCGCACCAGGCTGAAAGGCGGCACCTGGAAAAAGAGTAATTTCAATATTTCTTTTTTGTTTCGCTATCCTCGGTCCTGTGTTTTATAAAAAAAAACCGTCAATATTTACGATAAATTGAGTCGAAACTACATAATTGACTAATAATTCCAGCAAATGAATTGTGTAATATTTTTTACCTTATTTATTGAGAAAGATTTATAGCTTATTGATTATGACAGTGGATTTCGCGTATAACGACGATGATGGGAACGCTCTAATTTCGTTGTTATGTATTAAGTCTTTACAGGCAATGGTAGAGATAAAGATACGTACCTGTGTCTAGTTTATATTTATTACTGACATCATTTGTATACACAGTTATTCACTGGTACATTTTAAAACTCAGAATATCAATTTGAAATGATATGTATAAACAAAAGGTAAAGGTCCACTCCACAGTTGGTGACCATATGTTTGATTGTAATACACAACATAAGATAAGAAATGTTTGTGACATAAATAAATCTGTGTATATGGCTGAATTCAGTCGCAATATCTACATGAGACTTCTAGGAATTTGTTACAAATCATTAATTAAAAACAGTGGCTACACCGGAACTCGGCGTTACATCCACATGAATTTTGTACTAAAGTATACTTTAAATTAAATTAACGGTAACAATAAAATCATTTTAATATAAATATATATATATATATATATAAATGGCGCTACAACCTTTTTAGGTCTGGGCCTCAGATTTCTGTATCTGTTTCATGATCATTAGTATATTGAAAAGGTAAGTAGGTGATCAGCCTTCTGTGCCTGACGCCGTCAATTTTTAGGGTCTAAGTCAAGCCATTTTCCTCACGATGTTTTCCATCACCGTTCGAGCTAATGTTGATGTTTAAGCAGTGTTGGCCTAGTGGCTTCAGCGTGCGACTCTCATCTCTGAGGTCGTAGGTTCGATCCCCGGCTGTGCACCAAAGGATTTTCTTTCTATGCGCGCAATCGATATATCGATTATCGAAGCAATATACTAACTAATATTCTTTTAGGAACACTTAGGGTACAGATACCGGCAAACTTCTTGAGCATTAAACAAGGGAGTGGGGCAAGTTAGCGCATCGCACACAGCGCGGGACACAAACGTCAACTTATTTACCAATCACGCAGTCGACACGTCACTGCTTCCCACAAGTGATACCTAAAAATCGCTTCTGCACAGGCAAGGACATTTGTTCAAGAAGTTTGCCGGTATCTACAACTTATACACTTATAAAAAGTATGATAAAATATTTATTTCACTGAAGAACTCAGATGTCAGAGCTCTCCTTGACTCCGCTATGAGGCGTACAGGTCAATATCAACAGTTAAATTGTTAAACTTATCCGCCGCCTGTGCAGCTTGCTTGAGCTTGCTAGCTAGTGGTCTGTGAAATGTGTGTTTAATCTTTATATGTATTGAATGTCAGGAGTATCTGTATAGTATATGTAATGTATGTATGAGCAAGCTGTACTAGATAACTAAATATATGGGAGGGTGGGCAAGAACCGTACGGATCCCTAAGCCCTACAGATGTAACCTAACACATAAATAGTGAATGTATAAATAAGTACGGGATGTCTGCACCAAGAGACCTAAGGTAACAGACCTTTGATCCTACCCGTAGGGCGTATCATAGGGTCGAGGTGGTGGGATTATGTAAAAGTTATCGGGCAGTCTCACCACGATAATTAAAGGCTTGAAGTAGTCTTCGCCACTTTGAGAGGAAGCGAGAAATTAATACGACAGAGCAATAATCAAATCTGATTTATTGTTCAAAGACAATATCTTAAATACTACTTACACCTATTCACACATACATGATATTATTTTTGTGTACATTGTATACAATTGGTGTATTGCGCTCCTTCAGCTATTAACATTTTGGAACACACCTGAGTCGTGTCAGCAATTGATCAATACTCGAATAAAGTATAACTAAAATTACTTTTCAGCTGATAAGATTTGGAACACACTAGAGCCGTGTCAGCTGTTGGTCAATGTCAAATGAAATCTGAACACTGTCTTAACAACAAAGCTGTTCACTCTGTAATTGGTGTTAACTTTAGGTGTATATTTTTAGCATAATATTATACACACGGAGTTATATGGAAAGCTACATAGTGTTTCATGTTCTATATTTTTTGTTTGTATTTTGATTTCTTGATGTTGACAGTCGACAAAAGAACGTACACAACAGCGCAGTTTTTACTAATTTTAGCAACTTTAAAAGTACTTTATTACTTAAATGTTGTCATTATTGAGAGTGTGTAATGCTATGTAGAGTGTATTATTGCATTTAAGACAAGCTAAACCATGAAGAAAACACTTTAAACGGATTGAAGCTACGTATTATTATTATAAACTTATAATTATTAACTAAAGTCCTTTTGTCTTCAGTCACCGTGACCACGCGCACGCTGAAAAGCACGCGAAACGTCGGAAAAATTTAAATTTAAAATTATGTAAATAATTATAAGTTTAGAATAATAATACATAGCTTCAATCCGTTTAAAAAGTGTTTCCTTAATGTGTAAAAGCTATGTTAACAAAAGAAAATACTACAAGCTAAACCAACCAAACCAATTGATTTCGACGCTTTGAGGTCTCTAAATCGAGGGTCCTTACATGGAGTTTACACTGTAGATACAAAACTTATTTAAGTTAAATAACCTAACTTCATCTGCATCATATGATATGGTTTTGGTAATCAGCGCGTCTCGTACACATAGGCCTCTTCCAGCATTTGCTGTCTCTTTGATTAGCTGGCTCAATATCTTTCAGGCCGCTAGTTAAATGGCGCTGTTTAGTCAAAAGACTAGGCTGTTAACTGACCGTCTAATTAATCTAGTTGGCTACGACATATATGGTATATATGCCTCAATCTTCAGCGGTTTAAATACCGCTAATAATGAACCAAATTCCATATGTTTGATTATGACGTAGCAGATTCAATGAGTATCTAAATGGTCTATTGTCACGCAAGAGGTTATACAAGTTCATATTAATCAAACTAGAACATTCGATCGTTTTGCGTTATATCCGGAACTTCTATAAAGATGTCACAATCCAGTTGCGCTACAACTCTAAATGGGTTTTGTTTTGAGAGTCCTTTTCAGATCTCAATAACAATAAGTCTTTATTCACTATATACAAAATATCTACCAAAGCGATAACATATACTTTAGTATTGTCTTTTGTTAACATAGCTTTTACACATTAAGAAAACACTTTGTAAACGGACTGAAACTATGTATTATTATTAAAAACTTATAACTATCGCACGCTGAAAAGCACGCGAAACGTTGGAAAAAATTTAAGTTTTTAATAATAATACATAGCTTCAATCCGTTTAAAAAGTGTTTTCTTAACATATACTTTAACTATATATTTTTTATCACCAGCCTATTGGTCAGGTTGTCTTCCGACACAGACCCTTCCTTGTTTCCACTCGTCTCTTTCACGAGTAGGTCGTTCCCATCTCTTCATTTGACGGGCTCATTTCGTCCTGCCATCTCTGGGATACCATTCAATGACGTGTTTATTTTTTCTCTTTTCGACCTCATGATTGCCTTCTGACAGAGACTTGTCAGTTTCATCACGATACTTTTCTCCTGCAAGTGCTAATACGAGCACATTGACACTAATGCGACCTCAGGGATGACTCTTAGCCACTAGGCCAACACCGCTTTACTTACAAGACATAACACAAAATACCTATTGCTTTTTGCGCTTGTGTCATTATCATACAACATTTACGAAGTGGAGATATGGAGGTTGCTCTGAAGAGTTGTTGGGATCCGTTTCAGCACCGTGCCAGCCGAATTACCACCAAATTTGCATCACCTTGACGAAAGTGTTCTACGCTTCACGGCATCTTCGGCTAGCGAACTTTGGAAGACAACCTTCCCTGGGACACCACCTCGAATAGTTTGAAAGAGCATAAGAGAATACTCCTCCGTCAAAGGCGGGCATCACCTACTAAAGTGGGTATCCAAGGGTGATAACTGCTCGTGATTAACTGTCCCTTAGGAGTTTCCTTTAAATAAATAACATAACGCTTGGATCAAGACCAAGCACTCACCTTCAATACCATGAAGAGATAGACTTGGATACCTCCATCTGTGCATTAAGAGCTGCTCCTTGACACCATTGTGTGGTAGTTTGTGGGCCTCGATGGCTTTCCTGGTGGTGAAAAAATAAATTTTACTTGTAGCTACGTAACGATTTGGGGGGGGGGTCCTCTTGTAAAACGTTACGATGCGGAGCGGGGATTGAATTACGCGTTATTGTTAATTTTATTTTCAACTTTCCAGTACTTTACTACTCAAACAGTCACTGGGTGGTCACGAAACGTATTACTATTGGCTACAGAAACGTTACGGCGCGTTTCATGGGGGGGGGGGGGGGGGTCAAGAATCTCCAAAAATAGCGTGACGTAATACTTGAACGCTCCCTTATGAGTCTAAATGCGGAAACTATTTGCACGGAGAATATGCTTAAAGGAGTAGATATTAGTAAAAGCCATAGCGCTTAATCACCGGCATCATTAGGTTTTAGGTTATAAAAAGCGAGTCTATTAAAATATAATGTTTACTTTATTAATCAACACGATTGTTGACAATGAAACTGATACATGGATGATGTTTTATATAATTTTATATACAATTATTTAAATGCCAGGGCAGTGTTCGCCTAGTGGCTTCGACGTGTGACTCTCATCAAAGGTGGACCAATGGACTTTACTCTGACGCTCGAACGGTGAAGGAAAACATCGTGAGGAAACCGACTTGCCTCAGACCCAAAAAGTCGACGGCGTGACAGGCACAGGCGGCTGATCACCTGATCATTAGATTGACAAATGATCACGAAGAAAATAAAGAAATCGGAGCCCTAGACCGAAAGGGTTATATATAGCACCTACTTTCTGTATGATGTCAGTAACATAGCCTAATAACTTGAGCATGTAAACCAGTGCTTGCCAACGTGAGGCCCGCGCCCCACAGGGGCTTACTAAGACTATTCGAAAGTTCATTAAAATTATTTGGAATTGGATTTTGCATTATATTACTCATCAAAACTTACTGTTTTTAACAATTTTCTAGTAATTCCTATCAATTAAGTTTCTTAAGTAAACAATTCAATCTTTTAATATTAAAAATTATGCATGTTCCATGGGAGGGCCAAAAACTGTTTATAAAACATAAAGTGGGGCCTGGCAAAAACGCAAATGTGAAACACAGATTTTACGAATTCACAGCTGTATCTTTATTGAAAAGGGAAACAGAACAAAAACCTCCTTTTTTTAAAAGGCCAACGCATCCGCGAGCCCTTAGGCAGTGTGTGTCCATGTTACTTAACATCAGGTGAGCCTGCCCGACTGCACCCTCTTATAAAAAGGCAGGATCACCAGGTTTTTAGTGATACCATTACGTACATTGTGCCAGAAAACTTTTTCTTTTTTAATTGGTTTTGAAGGACCTTAAGTCGAATTGGTTTGGAATACCTCTCGCTCATGGCACTCTCAATACCAGAGCGCTCCCATGTGCGTTGCCTTTTAAAATTGTTACGCTCTTGAAGGAATCCCTAAGGTTCATAAATACTTCGTGCAACTGGTATGTACCAGCACGATTAAAATATCAAAGGACGTTATATTTAGTAAATACATAAATGACAAGTTTTATGTATAACGCGATACGTTATCAGTTACTATTGTTGGTAATTAAATGCGAACATTGGCGTACAAAGATTTTTAATACGAAATTCATTTGTTCAGTTTTCAGATGTTTTTTATATCAGGAACAAACCTTGGATTGAATATTGATTTATTACATGAATAATAATTTTCGTGACCGTGTGAACCGAAACGATTTGACATATAACACTCACGTCCACCGTGGACTTACGAAATTGATGATGGAAGATGTTCAAAGCAAAACCGGGTTTATTCAAATGCAGTTTTCTTAAAATACAGTAGTAAATTTCCTGTCTGTTTGGCATCAGTAACTTCAGTCAGTGATAAATTATCGATAAAATAAAAAAATCTGTAACTTCATAGACAATTTTGGCAAACATGTGACAAAAAACAAACCATACCTGTACGCTTCCGGGTCAAAGTCGATGGTGTCATACAACTTCATTTCACTATCTGTCAATGGTGCCACAGACTTGTAGACATCGGTTATCAAAATTTTTCCATCCTTGTCCACCAAGGTGTTCATCAGGTATATCAAGTCAGTCATCGCTAAAAATAACAATATATTATGATAGTAATGATATCAGCGTGCAGCTCTTATCCCACGACCTCAGAGCGATCGCCGGCTGTGCATCAATGGACTTTCATTATATTTAACATTCGCTTGAACGGTGACGGAAAACAACGCGAGGAAACCGAATTGCCTTAGACTCACAACACGACGGCATGTGTCACATGAGGCTGATCACCTACTAGATTGACAAATACTCATAAAAGATACAGAAAATTATTTATTATTTATTTATTTACACTTAGTTACACTACAATACAAAAAATTAACATAATAAAATCAAAAGGAGGGCAACTGGCGGCCTTATCGCTTACGAGCGATCTCTTCCAGGCAACCACTGTGAGTAAATAAAAAATAAAAATGTATTAAATTACATAAGATGGGCAAGTAGTGCAAAAATACATGTTATACACAGTTATTAAGACAAAAACTTAACAGGAACAAAAAAGAACAAACTAAACTAAAAAGATGATACATTAAAAATAGAAAGTAAAACCTGAGGCCCAGACCTAAAAAAGGTTGTAGCATCAGTGATTAATTTAAACTGAAGCGACGGGTGAAGAAGGTAGAGTCATGGTTATCGGCGTCACTATTGAGCCTGGAATCTCTGAATCAGCAACCCTTATTGATCTCAAATATTAGTTTATGGAGGAAGCAAACGGCAGGATTGGATAATAAACTCCAACGGGCAGCGCTATGCGATCTCTTCCAGAAGAGAAAGAAAGAAAAAATAATTGGGAAACTGTGTGTTTCGCAAACAATTGATTTTACTTAAATATATAAATGATGCAATGGTCCTCGACGATTCGAGCCGCTCTTCGTTGAATACGGTCAACTAGAAGGAGCTGGTACTGGGGAGTACTAATCGCTTCCAGAAGAGAAAAAAGGAAATCTGTTCAAAATAGTGCATAAAGTATACAAACAAATAAACACAAAAAATTGTCACCTTCATGGACTGTTCCACCATAGACACCACTGTGTAAATCCATCTTAGCACACTCAATCTCCAAAAAGTAATAACTGATTCCACGTAAACCATATGTTATGCATGGTTTTGTCGTTCCCAACCAATAGTTATCAGATATGCACACATAGTCCACGGAATCAAAGAAACCTTCAGGCTTCAGCTTGTCCGTTAGCAACTCATCAAGACCTTCCGAGCCAGATTCCTCCATACATTCAAAAACAAACTTCAGGTTCACTGGTAGCTGCAAAGGAAATTGAAACTCAGCTTCTGGATGTCAATGTTCAGGTGATGATGTATGTAAAAATTGTTACGCCATTTCTATTAAACAATTTCATCACCTTCCCAGAAGTTATAGATCACCGCCGTGTTCACTTTCCAGGGGAAGGTGATTGAAACAAGGTGCCTGTTTAGGGAGAATATTTAAACCATAAGTTCTGACAACAAAAATTTACTAAAATAACTGCGTGTTTGCTTGTGGTGCAGGTTCCCAGGTGCCCAGGCTTGACCAATGGACTTTCTAAGTGTGCGTTTAACATTCACTCGAATGGTGAAGGAAAACATCGTGAGGCAACGGGCTTGCTTGAAAGTCGTCCTCACACGGCCCCAAAATCAGTGGCAATATTGAGGGTAGTATATATAAAATTAGGGTACGATTTGCCTACAAACGAAGCTATCTGGGGACAATGCTGGTGCTCCCCACCACTTTCCCGATTGTCTCTGATTTTAAGGATTGTAAACGCTTTTAGGACCAAAGATTCGACGTGGTGTAACACAGGAGGCTGATCACCTACTCCTATATTAGATTTCAACTGATCATGAACCAGATACGGAAATCTTAGGCCCAGAGCTAAAAAGGTTTACCGATCTTATTGTGATAAAATGACATTTGCATGCCTATATATGGCTGCTACAGTTTTTTTTATAATTAATAAATCTGAATTCCCTTTCTTTCTAATTACTCTCTCTAAATACATCTCTAAATAATAAATAAAATAATAATAAATAAAATACGTTTATTCATTTTAAGTTCAATTTCATTACAATGTGTAAGATTTGGGAACCCTTTTAAGTAAAAAATATACCTGTGTCAGGGTTTCCAGCTCTTTCATAACAAACTTTAGTTATACATTGCTTAAAATATTTAATTTATATATAATTTAGTTACATCTTCTATTAACTTTTTTTTTCTTTATTTGTTATTGATTTTTAACTGTTATCAACACACTGGAGTGCATAAGTGAGTGTGTGAGTAAGTGAGTGAGTGAGTGAGTGAGTGAGTGAGTGAGTGAGTGAGTGAGTGAGTGAGTGAGTGAGTGAGTGAGTGAGTGAGTGAGTGAGTGAGTCAGTGAGTGAATGAATAAAGTCTGTACTACATACTAGGCCTCAGAAGAAGCTCCAACTCTGCGTAGGGTATGTTCATGAGCCAGTCCTTTAGTCGTATTTTTAGATTGTAGACGGTAAGCGGGTAGATGTTAAGCAGCCTATTTAATTTATTATAGATGTAGTCTGCTTGCATATTGCGTCTCGCAAAGTCAGTCCTAACGGTCTGACCGACGACAACATCCCTATTTCTTTTTAAGAACAGCCTACTATCAAATGGTAGCGCTCTGTGTGATTTTAAAATCTGACTCAGGACATACAGCTTCCTAACAGAAAGTAATTGGCTGAGATGATAAAGCTCTTCCGATGGGAATCTGTATGGCCGGAACAGCATGACCTTTAATAGAGCCCTATGTCCCCGTTCCAATTCCAAAATCTCTATGGTTAACGGTTGCAAGATTGAGAGGAAAAAATTTATATGGGCGGAAGTGATTTGAGCAGTGTTAATTAATGCTTACTTGATCTTTTGACAACAATTCATTCACAAATCTGTGTACATAAATACACATGAACTTTAATCTGCTTGACAAAACCTAGGCTATTGGACACTTACACTGCCAGAAGGCGTATTTTCATTGAGCATAGAATGGCCCGAATGGCAGCCTATATAATTTTAACATTCAATCTTATCTTACCTCTTCTCCGACACCCTTGATAGCATTAATAGCATGCAGCCATCCCAGGACTGGACCTTTATCGTCTGTAGAACCACGACCATACAGCTTTTCATTTCTCTCAACTAGTTCGAAAGGTTCAGAATCCCAACCATCTGACTTTAAAGCAGGTTGTACATCCAAGTGTCCATATATGCAGATTGTATTCTTCTTGGGGTCCTTTTAAAATAATAATAACTTTATAAGATAAAACGAGATCTGAAGTAATTACATATTAATAAATGAAGCTAGAACAATCTGAAGTTAAAATAAATTTCCATAAATGTTTTTACATCCACTCATACAGAACTTATATACAGTCAAAATCTGTTTTAACGAAATAGATGGTACTGCTCATAAACTCTATAAACCTCCTATAAACTAATGTAATGTAGTTCTGAACAATATCATTGTAAACGGTTTGGACTGTATTAAAGTCCCTTTAACTTATTTTTCAGCTCAGATTGTTTAATGAGTTGAGCTGAAGAAGCCAAAGATTATTCTGGATGCCATTGAATAAAACCTGAAATGTATTGTTGACAATGTGAATGACCTTCTTTAAAAATTTATGATACAGCTTAAAGAGCTTTACATTAGTAAATGTTAGTGATATGTACAACCTACATGTATGTCTAAATGATTATTTGAAGGTTATATCAACTTTCTGTATCATCCAACCTAAAATTACATATTTTATCCGACAACAAAAAGATTGAGTAATAACCATATCTATTTAACATAATCAGCTAATTCTTACTATAAAAAGTGAATTACGATTGCAATTGATAACCGAATAATATTTATTGCGATAAATATTTTAGTCCTAGATATATATTGAATCAAAAATTCATATTTACTGTAGATAATTGATTTTACTCCGTTTTAAATTGTTTTTTCACCATGACATTGTAAATGAATGCATTATTGACATATTTAAATTCAAGATAAAAATTGAATTATGTACTTACATTTCCCAAAGTACCAACAAGAACGGGCGGTAATTTAATTTCTTTACCATCGATATTTTGGAAACCAACATCGCGCAGCTCGGTGCTGGCACCAACTTCTCTCAACTTTTCTTGAGTCCATTGAACCATTCGGACACAATCATCCCGATATTTTGCATCACAAGACACAGATGGAATTGCTACAGCCTCTTTCAGTAATTTCTTGTAAGATTCCCTGTTTTGTTCAACATATTTAAATATTTGTGGCAACGTTTTTTCGGTAGGCATCCTTTCCGTCAGCTCTTGATGAGATATGGAATAACAATGACAAAGAGGGCGTATTTTATGTGTAATTTCAAAACGCCGTATCACCGGTGAACTAAGCGGCTGGCAAACACGTAGGGCTTTATAAAGAAAAGTCATTGTGGCTCGATTGCAGTTTGCATTTTTTATTGCCTACTAGTGATGTAACTATGTTGGATGATTATATAAATAAAACGATGTGCTCTAGGAATTTTGTCATTGTCAAAGCTAATTTGACCTTATCTATTGCAAATGAAATAAATTCCCATTCAATTTCCTGCTACGAGACTTGGTAACTTAAATGTAATTAATAATGTTATCGGTGTTTAGATTTTTAAAGGCTACAAAACTAAAAACCTGATATACAAAAATATTAAACACCGAATAATTAACCTCCTCGGTTATGTCGGCTAAAATTAAACTAGACATTGAACATATATACTGATATTAACATCGCCAAGTTAACCTGTATTATTATAAAATATATTTTTGTGCATTTAGATAAAAAATATAAATGTTGGATGGCAATACAATCAGTTGAATTTCTTCTATCCGTATTAGTTCGACTATGTGTAGGTATGCAAAGTGGGTAGGACTAGGTACCCTACATAAATTATTTAACATATTTAATTAAATATATTTTTTAATTTATTCATATTTTTATTGGTAAGTTTAATAAATTATGCATTTATATATTTAATAACACACAGATATAGAGTATTTACAATATTCTTAATTGCCCAATATTATTATTAAATAATTAAAAAAAATGATGTTTTATAGATTTTTTGTAAACGTCATGTAATAATGAAAAATGTACTCTCTCTCTCTCTCTCTCTCTAATAATGCTTGATAAAAAATACTTGTATCCATATACATTTGACAATTTTTTATCGATATAAATGATCGACCCCAGATCAAAACTGCCATCGTACATATACTAAGTCGCGACTAACATTGTTTTATGTCCTTTTTACCCATTAAAATGGCGGTTAACAATAAAGGACAAATATATTATAACACCTTCATTTGTATTTTCTTTGCTTTAGTTAAAAAAAAATCCTTAAATGTGGTACATATTATGATGTATGCCAATTTATAATTGTAAATAAAAGCAATTCAGTTATTTATTATACCATGTTCGCATCTCAAACTTTATAATCTATGACCTGCCTCACATTACAGAAGCAAAATCTAATCATTACTTAGGGGTCTATAATAAATTAATAAAACGTAACGACTGCCAGAAATACAGCGAAATTCAAATTTTCTGCATTTAAATTGAGGTTCATAGTTTAGTTATGAGTATTTAAGATTCTTCAGTGAAATTATGTTTAAAAATGCATGTTGATTTAATTTCTTATTTGCTTTTCACATATTTTTCATTGCTACTAAGGACTAAGGTGTATTTACTCTAAAATAAATATTAAAAGACGATTTTTAACGTAACTATAAGAGCTAGTGAACTTAAAAAGGTCTGAACAGACGTGGCCTTTCTTACAACTCCTACAAAATGTTCATCTTATTTAATTTTATTCATAATATAATGAATATTTTAAAGATGTTTTTTCGATCTTGAAGTACTATAGGTTTTTTTATATTTTAGTTATAGAGTTTATGTTTCGTTTAGTTTGTTAATTGGGTTAAATTGATTTGTAAAAGTTACTCTCTAAATAAATGTACTTACCGCTTAAAAAACCTTGCTCCCCCAAGTTGACATCACTACTTGAAGAAGCTACGATACCACACAGGTACAAAAATAGCTTACAATTAGATGTGTCATATTCGTAAAAAAAAAGTGCGTGCGTACAAAGTACATACGTCAGAACTAAGAAGTGAAACTTCTTTGGCAAACTAATTTTTAAGTCTTGTTCATATTTATACAAATCGAAAACTTTAGATTATTTAGAAAGATATGTTAGGAATTTAATTTAATTAACATATTAAAAGTATTAAAAATTAATATGATATAAATCTTCGATATTTACATTATCTGACGCGATTTGTAGTGGTATTGTTCTGACTAAAGCATTATGATTAGTAAAATATGCAATATAAGTTCGTGTTTCAACATTATCTAAATATCGTGTAAAAATTGCATCCATAGTAGTTCTACTCTCACTCCATGGCTTTTTTGCGTCATACTACGTTCTCCCTTTCACACTCTTTTTCAATCGGTCTCAGTCGCTCTCTCTCTCTTTCCTTCGACAAAAACGCTGCGTGACGCTAATTTTATTATTATTGCGTAAAAAATTATTATCCGTAAAAAAAATTACCGTCATAAAGAAATTTCACTTCCATAACATTACTTTTAAATACCATTTGATAATCACAGATCCTTCTATTTCTATGCTAGTCTAATATTTTTGATTGTTTATGCCTATTCTATAGTCTCTTTTTTCTTTTAAAATATTACGTTTTAAGTCATTGGCATATTAGTTAAAAAATACAGAAATGAAAATTTATTTATTCGAAGAGTCCATTGCACTTATTTAATCTTTAGGAATTCCTTCGATTCTACAATGTAATATAATTTAAAAAGAAAAAAATGGATTGTGGCGATAATTTAGCTGTCATATCGTCTCAAATTGTCGAATCCATAGACGAAACTTTTTCAAATAACGCAATGCTGAACTTAATAGAGGTATATTTAAACGCTTTAGAGTTTGAAATAGAATGCATTTCATTGATTAGAAGAGTTTCTGAATGGAAATATATGATGGAAAAGACAGATAATCGTGTTATGATTCCACACTGTAAAGCGATTGTTCCAAAAGTTAATTTGACAGCGTATTACATCTTTTATATGCATCGCTTCAATCTACTGCTGCAGGAGAATGAATGTAAATCAAATACTAATATTCTAACACAGATTATGATATTGCGAATGAAGCCATATTTTTTCAGTGCAGTTAATGGGATGTGCGATGCCGTGAAACTACTCGGCAGCTACAAGCATTCTCCTAGAGATATTTGTGTTAAAATTGCTTGCGATTATAAACCAATGGTACAAACTTCTCAAGATATATATCCCTTTCAAAAAAATACTGGAATGAGACAATATTCCATAGCAATAGCTTCCAATAGATACAGTGCTGATCTTCGAAAAAATCTAAAAGGTTTAAATTCCATTAGAATCATTTCATACCATAATCAAGATTCGATATATACAACTCCCGTTGAATTTAGTACAGGCTATAGACAATATTCAAAAGATACAAATTCTGTTGGAATCAGTTCGGACCATAGGCAAGATTCAACATATATAACTTCCGTTGGAATCAGCTCAGACAACAGGCAAGATTCAATAGATTCATCTTTGATTGGAATTAGTACAGACCATGGACAAGATTCGATAAATACAACTTCCGTTGGAATCGGTACAGACTATAGACATTCAATAGATATAATTTCTATTGCAATCAGTACGGACTATAGACAAGATTCGATAGATACATCTTGCATTGGAATCAGTACTGAATATAGACAAAATTCGATTCATGCAACCTCCGTTGGAATCAGTACGGACAATATCCAAGATTCAATAGATACAACTTCTATTGGAATCAGTACAGATCATAGACAAGATGCAATATATACAACATCCGTTGAAGTCAATACCGACCCCATACAAGATTCATTACTTCAGATTATAAAATTCCCTTTGGTTTTCGACTACAGTCTATGGAAAGCGACTCTCTGTGGCAATAAAAAACTTGATTCTTCGCCATACATTCAGAATTTTACCTATTTTGACGATATGTTAAATCTAGACCCCGCTTTGGACTACATAAATACGTTTGTACAGCCACTTAAAAGTTCCGTTTTCTTGAAAACGGTACTGAAGGATCTGGGAAAGTCGTTTTTAAATGCTGTAATTCCCTGTCCTATATGAATAAAAACTAATATGCCATTGTGTTTTTATCTCAAGAATTTTCAAACGAGCAGGGTCACATAGAATTGTTTACCTTTTTTCTGTTTTTTTTTCATATCCGAGATGGAAATGCATATATACGCAACCCCTGCCCCCAAAAGTTGTAAGGGTATGTGGGACTCGACTCACACCAGAATCTCTGCTATTCTGCTGTACTGAAGTACTCAATTTCCGTAATAGGACGGTCATTTGGTCCGTTGTACGTACGGTTCTGCCCAATTAAGCCAGCCTAGCTACTTCCAGAAGCTCAGAAGATTCCTTTGCAGGCTTCACGACGACCTCACTGCTCCGAAGATGTTGGTTCGTTGGGAAGCCACAGCCACGCGTTCCAGTACTACGTAGATGAGTACTGAAGTCTTACGCGCTAAATCTATATAACCTGAGGCAGCGTTTAAGTATTACATAACGCAATTTTTGGGAGATATAACCCCCCTAACCCGCTATTACCATTTTCACCAGTCAAAAGTAGCTAAGATACCTTTGATATTGTTTTAATCGTGTTAATATTAAAAACGTAGTTCAACCCCCCCCCCCTTAGGTACCGTAACGTTTCACAAGACCCAACATCCCCCACCTCCCTAATCAGTTACGTAAATGACCCTGATATCGACGACAGATACAGCTGTTCCTTTTTGTTTTTATAGGGGCAAACGACCTTGCCAGAGAGTTCGCGAGTGATTTGCCGGCCTTTTGAAAAATGGTACTCCCTTTTCTTGAAGGACTCTAAATCGAATTGGTTCGTAAATACATCTGTGGGCAGCTGGTTTCACATAGTGGTGGTGCGCGGAAAAAACTGCTTATAAGCTCAGTTGTGGAACGCTCGGTTCACAAAACAAATCACGAAATAAATCTAAGGATAGTTGTAAAGCCTAAACAATAAACAAGTTTGTTGTAAATAATTTAATGTTCATAAATGTCAGAGATCATTATTACTGTAGTTGAATCAATTTGATCTGATAAATTTTGGACTAAGGAATGTAATTTTAACTATAAACAACTTCTAACAGTTCACCGTCCTTAGTATTCTGTAACAAAAAAAAATTAATAATAAAAAATGGTGCAAATATTAGCATCGTTGCCGAGAGACAGACACATAAATTCATAAGATTGTACGTGAGAGAAAAAGGGATAGGATTATACAGGTTGTCCCAAAAATCAACGTCAAGGAAATCGGGTGATAATTACCGGAAAATCATTTTTTGAGACAATCCTTTTATCATCGCATAGTACAATTTGAAACATAGTCGAAAATTTGTAATAACACCACAGGAAACGGAAATTACTACAAAAAATGTGTGCGTGTACGAAGAAGTGAAACTTCTTTATGACCTTTTTTTTTTTGAAAAAATGATCTACTATATGCAACTTTACAGAAATTGGTTAAATAAAGTTAAATGAGATAAAGTTTAACAAAAGGCTTTTATTATCATAGACATGAATACAAATAATACAATTATTTCATTTTACCTTATCACTACTAAGATTATTACAGAATTTCATTACTTGTAATAGATTTACTGCTATCATTGTTATCGTTATTATATACTTTTGTTATGAATGTCATTAAATCTCTTCGAATCAACCGTGGTACAAGAAAAAGATGGCATGTAACGGAAAAATGTGACGCTATTTTTTTTCCAAAACCGATAAAGAAGTTTCACTTCAAAAAAAGGTGGCAAAGAATTTTTTTATTAATTTTCTGGAGTCAACCAGTATATATGCTCTATCACTCGATTTCAGTTGGACCTTTGAAACTAATTGTAAATTTTGATCACTTAAAAGTATTTCAAAACTTAATAAAATATTTTCGCTAAATTGGCGAGGGGGCCGATGGCTGGCCATGCGTGATACTCGTGAACGGCTACTTGTGGTGAGTGGTCGTACTTGAATTCGTGTAAACGGTGATGTTAGTTGTTTCGACTATGTATTTGCGTGTTGTTCCCACGAGAATGTAAGTGCGTGCTCCTATTTCACCATGCCTCCTGCTGACGTCATGTGGAACATGGTGTTATGGTTGGAGCTTACAAACGTTGTGTAATAGAAAAAAGAACTTTGCGATTAACAAGAGTTGCGGAGAGTTTATTGCCAGTTCTTCTCTTCCGTTCTACGGCCTTGATTTGAGAACTGTCAGTAAATGTAAAATTAGAAGCATTTAATATGTATTTTTTTTGACGTTCATAAGTGTACATTGTGTTACCTATATGAATAAATTATTTTTGACTTTGACAAGACATTTGTGTGACATAAAGTACTTACGGATTAGGTGCATCTAACGATGTGGCGAAAATGACAGCCGAATTAACGGAAAGCCAATATGTGATGAATGCGGCGATAATCGTGGCCAATGCGCCAGTTACGCCCGCAAGTTTGGCACCACTCCCACCAGCCGTGACAAACACGCGCGCCCACATTGTTTGCCAGACTGATTCCGTCCACGTCGAGAACTCGTTAGAGGTAAAATCATAATCTGGAAGAGTAGTTTATAGAAAAAAACAATAGCGCTACAACCTTTTTTTAGGTCTGGGCCTCAGATTTCTGTATCTGTTTCATGATCGTTTGTGAATTGAATCGGCAAGTTGGTGATCAGCCTTCTGTGCCTGACACACACCGTCGACTTTTTGGGTCTAAGGCAAACCAGTTTCCTCACGATGTTTTCCTTCACCGTTCGAGCTAATGTTATGTGCACATAGAAAGAAAATCCATAGCTGCAGACAGGTATCGAATCTACGACCTCAGGGATGAGTCGCACGCTGAAGCCACTACTGCGCTTTTAACCATAGACTTACAAATAAATTATGATTGAACTGATAAAACCTAAGATCGTGACGTGAAGTCATCTGCAGCAGTACTTTTCAGGGTATGATATTATCATGTAAGTACCAGCAAAAGCATTCAACAGTTTTTTTACATTACCTGATTTAATAAATGCAGGGCTGACAGCTTGACTGAAGTTCATCGTAGTCTGAACGCAAACACCAGTATTGTTCCAACCCCTTAAGTAATAATATGAGAAACCCTGAAAGATCATTCATTATTTATTTATTTATTTACACCTCGTTCTACAAAAAAATACATATAAAAACAGGTTACATCCAACAGCCAACGTCTTATTGCTAACAGGCGATTTGTTCCAGGCAGCCCTAATTTGGAACAAAAATGAAGACACATCTACAGAAGGTAAAGCACAGGTGCATAAATAATAAAAAGAAACTCAAAATAACATATAGTACCTATAAGTAAAATAAAGAAAAATCTAAAATAAATAATGTATGTTTATAATACAAAAAGGTTAACTGAGACAATAAAAGTTTTGTAAATAGCAAAAAAAAATTTTTTTTTTGAAATATCCAACTTACAGGTTCACTCAGCTCATCGCACACAGTCTTATTACTGCCCAAATGCACTCCAGTCAGTAGCGCCAGTAAATGTCCCGCGTATACGGCCGGCGTATTCGCCCACGTGGCCACGCCCACGTACAAAGAGGCGGGGCGATCTGCCGTATTGTGATCTGCGCTCATAAAATCCGCTGCACGAAGCAACCGGCAAGACGGGGTTTTCAAAAAGCATTGTAACATTTCATCTACCTGAAATTACGGTACGGTATAAATATAGGCCGGCAACGCACTAACGAGCCCTCAATGCTGGTTATAACACTTAACACCAGTCACCAGAGCTTGATCTCTGGCGTTGCGTAGTGAATGTCTCACTGCATCTTCTACCGCATTTACCATGGAGTGTTCAGAGGAGTTTCATCATCAGACGTCGAGGCAGAATATCCGTATAACCTGGACGTCTTTTAAGGCAGTTTTTCCCACACACCACCACTATGTGGAACCAGCTGTTCACTGAAGTATTTCCGAACCATTTCGACTTGGGGTTTTTTTTTATGAAATAGGGGGCAAACGGGCAGGAGGCTCACCTGATGTTAAGTGATACCGCCGCCCATGGACACTCTCAATGCCAGAGAGCTCGCGAGTGCGTTGCCGGCCTTTTAAGAATTTGTACGCTCTTTTCTTGAAGGACCCTAAGTCGAATTGGTTCGGAAATACTTCAAGGTTCCTCAAGTAATGAGCCAACCAGTTCTTAAAATGCCTTCTGGCAATGTGACGGTCCATGGGCTACCGCCCATGATTAGTGATACCTCACTTAACATCAGGTGAGCCTATATTAAAAAAAACACATCATTTATCAATCTAATAGGCACCTGATCAGCCATCTCCACAGCACTGGTGGGCGGCAAAAACTCATGAGCAGATACGGAAATCTGAGGCCCAGACCTAAAAATGTTGTAGCGCCACTTGTTTATTCTTACCATATGAGCTGACGTATCGACGACACCCACAAACGGTATCCCCGTGACTCTCTTATAAAGGGTCTGCGCGAGCGCATTCGCAACACGCGATATTTTTACTTGCGGCTCCTTGTCTGTCATATTGCCTTTGGACAATAGATCCGATGTTGGTATAACTAAAAAAATATTGTATATGTAAAAATATTCTCAAAATCCTTCTCTATTGCAATGCACAGCTTTTTACTCATACTATAATGTGGTGTGTCCAAATATGGGTGTCTTTACACAGGTTTTTGAAACATTGGATTTTTCAACACCCTGTATACTCCCATAATAATTATGTGTCTTATAAAAATTAATATTGATAGTCTATGGAGTTTGAACACGAGATCTTATTGTAAACTTATTAAAACAATTTTTTATATTAAAAGTCCCTTAAAACAACGTCCAGGCCGAAATCTGGTGATAAGGCAGGTAGTCGTTAACGCCAGAAAAAAATGGTTACCTGTAA
Organism: Pieris brassicae; assembly: GCF_905147105.1. Lineage (NCBI taxonomy): Eukaryota > Metazoa > Arthropoda > Insecta > Lepidoptera > Pieridae > Pieris > Pieris brassicae. Next base: position 5,071,665 of record NC_059677.1, read on the forward strand.
AGTCAGTTTACGAACGACAGTTTAATCTGACATCATAACCTAAAATATCTTATGAATAAAATTGAATCATTTTTATTAATATATATATTTTGTATGGATACAAAGGAGTGAATCCTCGGACGCATATGCTAATCGTGTGGAAGAGAGATAGATGCGGCGTAAGCGTACAATGAGCGTAACGGGACAATAAGCGTAACGGGACACTGAGTCATGCTTTTACGTGCGTGCAGCCGACGTTTATCGATTTAGACACACGTCAAAGAATATGGTACAAATCGTGCAAATTTTGAAGCATCCTGCCCGTTTGTTTTAGTGATTCTATTATAATTTTTTTAACACGTAAAAATTAATTTCTATTTCAGTGGTAACAATTTGCGAAAATATAGGTCAATATAATAACTTTCTGGGGTTCACCACTGCCTTATCACCAGACTTCGACTTGGTGTTTATCTGACACCCTGTGATAATAACTCACATTCTCCATTAGTCCCAACAGTTAGATTATGGTAAACGTAATCTATGGTATCAGACATATCCAGCGCAGATTCATAATACATATTCGCGAATGTTTCTCTATGGTCCACCAACAACAGTTCTGGCATGTCTGTGACATTCAAGATCCTTTTAAACGAATGCAGCGACGATGGTGGTAAATTGCTTGTCAAAATTGGGGAAACTGTCAGATTGCCAGTTTGTGTCATGTCATTTAAGAATTCGATTATCTGAAATTTAGATTAATTGGTATTTATTTAATAAATTTAATTTCTTTTAGTATATTTATTTCGTAATCCCGCAGCTAACAAAAACAATTATACTAAAAATATATGTACACAAAAAGGTTCCAACGAAAGGAATACATCAATAAAAGTTATTCAAAATAAATTTTTTATTTTACATAATAGGCAATAGGGGGTCGCCCAAAAAGGGCAGTCATCGCAGCCCATAGACACCAGTTTTTTGTGGGTGCGTTGCCGGCCTTTGAGGGAGGAGTACACTAGAATTTTGAAGAGTTGGAGGACGTATCTCTCAGGGAAGACCACACCGGGTATCGATTCCACAGTTCGCTGGTTTCCAAAAGAAAATTCGGCTGTGTTGTGTGACGATGTGTACTTGACGTTGTGCTCATGATGCAGGCTAATTAGCGCTATGGATTCTTAATACTTTAAGCATATTCCGCGGTTGCTTAAACAAGTCAAGGCCTAAAGGCCGAGTTCTATATTTTAGGTTGAGTAGAGTAAGATTGACACGTGACAATTTGCCGGCCAATGGCGTTTATTAATTTAAAAAAAACATTATAATGTCGAACCTCACCTCTACATATAATAAAGGAAAAGATCGTAATGGTGGCAGCAGACCCGGAAAACAGCCACTGTTATATCTTGACTTACAGTTTCATATGGTTTTGAAGTGAAACTTTAGGCGCATGAGGTTAATTTTTTTACGGATGAAACGCAACAATAATAATATTAGCGTCACGAAGATGTGCAGCGTTTTTGTCGAAGATAAGGGAGAGAGCGATTGAGACCGATTGAGAGAGAGTGAGAAAGGGCGAACGTAGCATGAAGCAAATAGCCATGGAGCGAGAGTAGGGAGCAAGACAGTGAGAAAGACTGAAAGAGAGAGTAAGGGAGATGAAGAAAAGATACACGCTATTGGTTGATGTATTCGTTTAGTAGTTACATATTAGAGCTTTAGATGGCAATTCTAAATATTATCATTAGCACATATATAGTGTGAATATAGATATACAAACAAACGGAGCGATCACATTCTGGTGCATGATCATCTTTTGGGGCTTTTACCTTAGTAATAATTAATTTACAAACAAGTTTCACTTCTAACATGTACACATCTCCTATGGACATTTGACAATTGACAGCATTCATGTTGACACATACCTCTTGCGCAAGCATATTTCCAGTGAAGGCATACAAGGGCCACGTCACATTATCCTTGAATAAATCCAGGGATCCACCCAACTGTCCTATCTCAACGTGCAGCTTAATGTCAGAGAGGGACAGAGGATTGACTGGGGGCCATGATCCCCTGCTTATGTCGTATGCGACCCGTTGAGAGCCGATGTAGTCAAAAGATTCCCCATTAAATAATGTCCACAGAATATTGTTAGCTAAAATAAGAACAGATTATATATATTTAAAAAAAAAACAATTAATTTTCGTGTCCATTTTCATTGCCACCAAAACAATCGACTCTGGATAATTGTAAAGTTAAGGGACTAAAGATAACTTTCAAATTGCTAAAAGTTCAAAATGACAAAGGTTTAAATGAGTTACTCGTGTAAATAAGAGGGATTCATAATCAATTATTATGTATTAAGAATTAAATACAGTTAACGAATTATTATTTCAGAAAGGCGGTAATCTTTTGGATTGACTGCATGTCAATAAAAAAAAAAACAATTGTTTTGTTTTATCGAGTTTTATTTCAAGGGACGGGAAAATGTATTTAAAATATTGCGTCTCAAGTCGATTGTATACCAAAGCTTAGCGTCTCAATCCTTTTTAATATCAATATTCATAAACAAAAAAAATAATTAATGTAATAGGAGGCAAATGGACAGGAGGCTCGCCTGATATTAAGTGCTACCGACCCCCTGGACATTGCCAGAAGGCTCGCAAATGCCGGCCTTTCAAAAATTAGAATGCTCATACTAATAACGGCTCTTTTAATTCATACCACTATATCAAAAGTTCTGTTAGACAAATATCGTCTAACTGTTTGCAACGTTACAAATTGGTCTTCCAGAGACTAGACTATAATGCCATAAATCTTCACGCCTTTTCCCCGAAGGTAACCCAGAGACCACAGATCACCACTTACTTCCACTTTCATGACATCGTTCTGATACTTTTGACCGGTCACAAGTACCACGTGAACAAATTTTATTTTCTCCTCTCAAACATCTCATATTAATTTTTTTAAGATTTATACACATGTGAAAATGACTCGAGAACTTAATAAGGAAGAACTTCTTTACAATCGAGTAGCCCACAATATAGCTCACAACTCCCTCGGGAGTCTTTGTATTGAATAAATCCCCTCGGGAGTTGGTTAGTTTGGCTTGTATATCCTATATAATACTTCTAATTCCATTTCTCCATTACCAGAAGCATCTTCGTCATCCTATTCTTTATATATTTACTCACCATATAATTTTTCATCTGCAACTGGTATCATTTTTGACAGTGTTGCCGCTGTCGATATTAAAGTTACCATTCCTACAACGGAACTGGCCGTACCCGGTGCTACACCTAACAAAAAAGTTAACGAATAAAAAAATAATATTTTTGACATGTGGTTGGCTGAAAAGTTTGTAGGCTGATAGATAGATTAGTATGAAATTAATATGATTTTATTTATTTATAAAAGCTTGCCAAAGCTCGGCACACTGACACAACAAAAATTAAATACAATATTTTATGTGACAAGCACTTATAGGCAAACGACAAAGACAAAAAAACATCCATTCATAAAAAAAACTGTGAGGAACGCTGTGGATAGCGAGACCTAGCTCGTTTATCAGAATGCTCTGGATATAGGTGATTATTGGCCAAAACGCGTTCTTCTGAAAGAGACAAACTATATATATATATATATATATATATATATATATATATATATATATATATATATATATATATATATATATATATATAGTTTACGAGAAGAAGGAACTTTTTTTTAATGGATCAAAAGGAATTTCGTGTGTTAAAGCATTGCTTTTTGGCGAAGAATAAACTTGAAGCCAAAGCTCGACTTGATTAACATTATTCAGACTCTGAACCAGGAAAATCAACCGACGAGAATGATATCAAACTTACAAACACTACAAAATAAATTAATAAAATCACTATTTAGATACAAACACGAATACAGGGTGTTCAACTATTTAATTAATTACCATCCAAAATACGCAATATTAGCGCGTTTATTAAATTCAAAAGGGCATTAAAAATACATATCAGAGTATCATTAAACATTTGAGAAGTGGTATGCTAAGTTCAAAAGAGGCGAAATAAGCACCAAGATCCCCGCAGTGGACGACCAAAGAGGCTGTTCCAACGAAAACATCAGAAGTCTCAGTTAGGGCTAAGTCCTGATTTATCTTTTTGTATATGCTGACTCTACACACAAAAAACACATCTATATATAGCCATGTTAGGGTTTCTGATGGTATAAAAAATATCGATTCAGTATCTTAAACTGCTGTTAAGTAGCCATAATTGTCTGGCACACGGCGATTTCATCCAAGTATGACCGCAAGATGACTGAGATTTTGGAATTTTAGAACTATAACCTCGACCTTTGGACTAGGAAAAGCCTTCCCTACACAGGATTTAACACTTAAATCTAATGGAGAAAAGTGACAAGTCCAGGGTAGATTTGAAAAAAGAAGTTCAAGCCTGAACGGTGGCATTTGGGGAACTGATGGGGTTTCTAAACACAACTTACCATCAAATAATGAAGCCGAATCAATCCTGGCTGTTACGAACGTAACTGGTTTTCTATCAGTCTCATTCTCCTGTAAAACATTCCAATATATATATTCTATAATTCAATGTTAATAAATTTAAAAAAAAAAACATTTCCAAGTATCAGCCGTGATCTCCAGGAGACTATAACATTAGTATGTGTAGACACACTGGTGATGCCAAGACGAATAAAGTATAAATAGTCTAGTATAATGTATATAAATCTCCTGTCACGATGTTTGTCCGCGATGGACTCCTTAACTACTTAACCGATTTGAAATTAAATTGGCACACCGTGTGCAGTCTGGTCAAACTTAAGAGATAGGATAGCTTAGATCTTTAATTATAGTCGCAATTTTATTTTAATGCAAATTATTTGTCTATAATTAATTGACAGTCACAATTATCTGTTAATTCCAAAAGATTCTAACAGATGTCGATACTTTTCGACTGGATTGAATAAGTAATCAATAGATAGCACTGCTATCGTAAACCGACAAACGTGTCACATAAGCTACAATTCAATATCATGATTACCACGTGTTATTGAGGCTAAAGTATAAATATTTATTTTGTAGTAAACGAAATGCCCTGAAATTAAATTTAAATTCAAAATAATATAAAATAGTCAAGGAACTTGATCGGCCAGGCATAAAACACATCTACGATATATACTACAATAACACGTATGCTATTACTTTGAAAAATTCTAAAGTCGTAAGGTTATGAACCGGCCCGAAGGACCAAAAATTCAATTGAGTCAAGAGCTTGCTCGATACTATAGACTTACGTATCTATCTATGAACAACTTAAGCACATCAAACCGTGACTATATATCTTACATGTAATAGTTATTACACTTATATGTTATGTTATAACTTCTGTACGACCTGAGGTTTTTTGGTAAATTCTCCGGAATCGCTCCTATACCTATGTGTGATCTTACCCCACTATATGAGCTAGTCTAACTAAAGTACTCCCGTCTCTTTCTGGTAAATAACGTTAACGCTGTGATGAAAAGGGAACTATACTTTAAAAGTATTAACTCGAAATTCAATTTTAACCTAGATGTAGTTTATTAGGTGGGCTGAAAGTTCCTAGGCACATAGATAGCGCCACCAGTATTAAGCCAATCCCTTTAGTTAGCCCTAACCTTCGTAAGACCCGTGTGTCATTTGACAACTGTCATACTATTAGTTTGTGTGAAGTATTTTGAGTGAAGGTACGTTTGTTAAATGGATAAAAAGGAATTTCTTCGAAGAAAAATACAATTGAAGCTAAGACTCGACTTGATAATCATTATTAGGACTCTGCACCAGGAAAATCTACCGTTGAGACGTGGTTTGTGTGGACCAAAGAGGCCTATCAAATCAAATTCTATAAAAAAAAGATTTCTTCTATGTTAGCCAACGAAATTTTCAGCCCACCCGTTATTTTATTCATTACCATTTAAGCGCTACACATAATTGTATGTATTTTAGTTGTTTTACACAATTGTGAGAAAATTTTCAGAGATTTATATCAATACATACCTGTGCCCTTGGGAACAACGAATAATAAACATTATAATCGCCGAGTGGGTCACAAACTTTTGTTGGAGTCAAAAACGCTGATGAAGCGGACCTGTAATACAATACAATTGAGATTATATACAGATGATGCACGCACGACAATACCTGACCCATTGTCACGTTCCGCCTGAGCCGAGCGAGAGCGCGGAACAAGAGATAGAGAGAGACACGATAGTCCTAAGCGTTTGGCTTCTCTAAATATCTGAATTATTGAGTGCAACTTTATTTCAATTTATCAAAAAATTGTAAAATTCAATTAATTTGTATTTATAATAATTTAGTGATCTCAATTTAATTCATTAAAATATGCAATTTCTCATCAATGTTTTCTTGACGTTATCACGTAAAATTATTGCCGTAAATTGACTTTACAGACTACGAAATTTTTTTACATAAGTAATAAACCAGAGACTAAAAAGGACCAAGCTTTGAGCTAGTGTATTTTATATTTATTAAAGCAATTTATGCAGCAAACAATATACTTGCGTACTTTTGTTGAAGAAAAGCTTTATTTTTAATTAAATAATTTATATTTTATGATTATATATATATATATATAAATATGCTTACGTCTGGCTATTCTCTCGGGGAGTAACTTCCATGTCTAAGAGATTACCTACGTCTCTTTCAAACGTAAAAAAATGTTTTGTTCACTTAAAATACTTACCGTCGTAAACACACAGCTGAATTCACCGCGGCATACATGAACGAATGCAACTGTACAGAGCATAGCGGTACACCAACTTGATTGTTCTTATCTAAATTATATCTGAAATTAACAAAAAACACATATAAATTAAGAAAAACACATCACATCGGTCATCGTGACCATGCACGCTGTGAAGCACGCGAAACGTCGGAAAAGTAAAAAGTTAAGAAAGGAAAAGTTAAAATAAGGAACTATGTAAATAATTATAAGTTTTTAATAATAATACATAGCTTTAATCCGTTCTAAAAGTGCTTGTCTTAATTTGTAAAAGCTATTTTAACAAAAGACAATACTTTACATATTGTTACGAAGACGGGTCGACTGCCATGTTTCTAGATTTTTCCACTAGTTAGAGAACTTTTCAGCAGGCTGTAATATGATTTCTGACCGTTTCAGGAGAGGGTCAATCACATATTAGAAAATTGTAATTTCCATAATGTTACCCTAGTTTTCAGGAAGCTGAAACCTTTTTTCAGTCAGTTTTAGAACATGTGTAGTCGATTGGTGCAGTTTTCAGGAGACCCGTTTTCAGGCGTTTTTAGGCCTAGGTATACCCCTTTGATGAAGGAATATTCTAAACCGAACTTTCTAGGTGTGAGACAAGGACGAAATGATACGATATATAGAGAAGATCAGAACTTTCTCGAAACTAGACTGAGCACTCTAGAACGCCGTACGACAAGGACGGAGCAACGTGCGAAAGAGACAAAGAGTGCGGACGTTCTAGAATTGTGCAATGGCTACTCAGTAGCAAGCCCGCCTAGAAAGTTCTCGAATATTGTTTAGAATTATTCCCAGGGATATATAAGCGAGCCGAAACGCGACTAATCGCCTTTAGTTTTGAATGCGATTACACGAGAGGAACACCGAAGCGATAAAGTGCGAATAAAGTGAATACAAGTGATAAAGTACAGTGTGAAGTGTGCATAAGTTAAGTAATTAGTGACTGTGTTTTTGCGTGCAATTAGTGCATCTCTGCAATTAATTTGTGCCCATAAATTCCTCATTGATTTATCAAGAAATAAACCTTTGAAGAAATCTACGGCATTTTCTATCCGATCCCCTAGCTCGTAACAATATAAATTAGTCTTATTGGGATGCCCAAGGACAGTCATCCATGGACACCGAGAAGTCCAGAAGTTCTAAATAAGTCATATTTTTATAGGAAGACGAGCGAGCATACGGGACGCCCATAAAGGTCAATTATCGACCATGGACACGCATATTAATGGGTGAGTGGGTGGTGCCATTGAGAGAAATTTTACATATCAGTAAATAAGTCATATTTTTTTTAATAGGGGGACAAAGGAGCCTAGGGAACGCCTATAAAGGACAGTCACCAATGGAAACCCTATTAATAGGTATTGCCGGCCTTTGAGAGAGGAGTACATACTCATTGTAAACAATAAGGTCGGCGTAGGGAATTAAATTCCACAGATCATAGTGAAAAATTCATAGTATTAATATGTAATAGTATTTAATATCGAGACTTAACTAAATTACTGACTGACTGAACTGACCTAAACTGACTTAGCTAAATGACGTATGTCAAAATCACAACTGACAATACTAATATATTGGTATTGCCAGTTTATAAAAATTAACCATTATAAGGGGAATAATTTGAAGTCTTAGCCTGCATGGCTAACTAAATATGTTGAAATGTCTTTATAAAATAATGTACACGTAGTACGTACCTATAAAATTGTCCTAGGCTAAAATAAATGTGACACAAACTTAGGAACATGTGATATGACAGGTTTTATTACCTGTATCATTAATATAATATCTTTAAAGATAGGGACCTAGTAATCGGAACCGTTTGATAATTAAAACTTTGCCATTGCAGTTGGAATAAAAATAAATACATTAAGATTATCATTTTTATATGATGTTGGTAGATAGTGGTATTCAAAGGCTAACTGACAATGTCAGCCTGACATTTCAAAATGGCGACGGTAGTACCAATTCCAGCCGCCAGCCAAGAAAACTATGTGGCACTGTAACTACCAGATCAGTACTTATCTGTACCACAGTTTATACAACAGAATAAATCAAATAAATATACAATAAACAATAGCACAAGGGATAAATATTGCTTATTTTTCTACATAAAACATACCTATTATAACATTTCTCAATTTTATCAATCTCATCTGCCTTGGAGTCTGGCACAAAAAATATCGGGAATGGTATATCTTTTCTTAATAAACCCGTGCCTTTTGTGTTCCAAACAGTGTCGCCTGATGATGAGCAGGTACTGCCTGGAGCAGCTGAATATTCGTTCGGACATTTCGATTCTTGACTAAATGAACTTGGCCTGAAAGTAATAATACAATTTCATAAGTGTAAGTAATTGACCTATATTACTCAGGTCCAGTTCATACAGGAATAAACCCATATCTCAAAAGTTGATGTTGCAGTTTCATTGCAAAAAATACTGATGGAGCATTTCACAATAATAATTAGTTGACATTTGGACAGATGTAAGTCACACAAAGTAGTTCGAATTAAAGATAATATAACAACTTGCTAATCGTGACACTATGGAATTAATATTTAGCGCTACATCTCAACTGTGCAAGCCCCATTGTACTTCATGCATCAATTTCTTACATATCATGAAGTTTACAACACAATATTTTTTATAGAACCCCAAGTTTAAGTATACATTTCATTGTATGGCACAGTTAATACATAATAATGGGAATATACTTTATTTTTCTCATTAAGTGACAGTTAAATGACAGACTCACAAGGACTGATCACCAGTATTTAGAAAATTGACTCACAAAACATGCATAAAGATTGTTGGGAGGGACAGCAAAAGTCCACCTGATGATGTTCATTGTTCCACAACCATGTCCTCCAGGACAACACCCATTAAAATTGGTAGAATGGGTAGGTATATAGGTAGTATCACTTCAACATCCGGAGTTTAGAAGTAGAAAAGAACACACAATTACCTCATAGTAGCATTATCATACAGCAATACACCTGCTACATTACTAGGATCATCAATCAACATATTAATAACACTTTGAAATAGAGATGTGCTGACCACGGCAATATAAGGACCGGAAGTTGAGTTTTTAATTATCCATTGTGCATCTTCAACATCTTTTATCATCTGCACTATACCCACAGCACCACCATCTGAGGCTGAAATATAAAATCATTCAGTTAGTAGGGGATTTTATGTCAATAATTAAATTTAGGACATAAATTAATTGATATACATTATATTAAAATACAATTTTATAATTATAATACACACAAGTCAACATCAAAAACTAATTTAAAAGGTTTTACTACAATATATATACAGTAAAAATGTTATAACATAACAAAATAAAAAACTGGTTGGTTGTAAAAACCGATAGTCATAACAGCCGATGATGTTGTGAGTAAGTACCTAATACATAGAATTCAGCCGGGAGCTTGACTTTGGTCTATATAACCAGTATCTTTTTCTAAATGATGTCACTGTATATTAAAAGCAACTTTAATAAACTAGATTAATAACATAATCTCAAATAAAAGCTCAGATCAAGTAGGTACTAAATTATTTGTGACTTAAAAGTTTCAATATGCATTACAAATTATAATATTGGTATCTAAGTAAAACTCCAGGGTCCGTAAATAAATATTAACAACTGACTACAAGAACATTGTTACAGTTTGTACAAAATTCAAGCTTATTATTAGAGATTGTGAAATAGCTACAAAATGTTTTCACTTCTCGGACTATTTTAAAATCATGTTAATTTTTTATGAAACTTACATGAACATCCCATTTGATGCGTGCCATTTAGTCTTCTAAAACAAGCAGCACTTCCCTCAATCGATGAATAGATCTGTCCATGTAATCTCTCACATTGTGAAACTATAATAAAAATAACATATAATTTATATAATATGTAAATACCTATCATATTAATGAACTGCAATTTTAATGAAAAATGGAACGATGCAAGAAAGTACGGTTTGATAATAAAGATTGAATAAAATACCTTGGGTAAGGTAAGTGACGCATACTATAAAAGCATAATAGAAGTTCATTTTGCTGTATAATCAGAGAATATTATAGTTCTTCAAATAAGTTAGTTACACTTCTGATGAGTTCATAGTTCAATAGGCATCTATTTTAAAATTATGTTTGGTTGTTTAAGTGAATTTAATAAAAATAATAAAATCAACTTTACAACACAAAACATTGAATATTTCTCGCAGGTATTGTCATTTCACAATTAACAATTTTTGTCTGTCATATTACTTCAAACCGCCAATTGAGAGGTGTCAAAATAAATTTTAGATAAATGTCAATTTTAAGAAATATGCGTTTAAAAATAAATAATTGTTGTTAATTTAGATAATGCTGAATTATGAAATTGATAACAAAAAATGAATTGGAAAACATATAAAACTGTGGATGTCAAGAATTAGTGACAATACGATTGTGTACATAATATATTGATTGATGCAATTTCCACATCGGAGCGAATCCTTATAACTCAAACTGTTGATCAATAATTCATCTTATTACAAAGGGTTGAGGTTGAGCAATTATTGAGAAATTGAGGTTGAGCAACGTGAGTTTCAGGAAAATAGGTTGGAAATATTTCATATTTTCCTTTATTATATGGTAATTTGATTCAACAAAATGGCGATATTTTAATCTTAATTATAATACTTACAAATTGTATTACTATTTTACATCAAAAGCCTAAACATTTTGAAATACTTCATTTTTTAAAGCTTTAATGGTTCATAGAATTATTAAGATTTCATACGAAGATTATTTTAAGTTCATTTTATTGTAAAAAAGTGCCAATGTAATCTTCATGTAATTTTTGTTAAAAAATCCTATCCCGAAACAATCATAATTTTCACTTTATCAGTTATTCGAGAAATGGTGTTCATCGTGTATAAAACGGTCACACTGACTATTTGGTATTTTCTTGAAGTCAAGTTTCAGCTTACAAGTCCGCCATTTGCAAAAAGATACAGCTGTGTTTTAAATTTAAAAGACCATATTAATATATGCATTACTGCATTTTATTTATAAGCTAAGCTTTTAGTACAATTATTTAAGCTCAACAATTAGAGAATGGCTGAAACAGTAGAGGAAAAGGTAAGAAACTATTAAAATAACGATTGCCAAATCCACAGTATTTTTTAACAAAGTTAAGTTCCATTGTTTCAAAATCGTTCGTTACTTCATAAAAACAATAATTTTCTTTATAAATAATACGATGTAGTACATTTTAATAATCAATATCTGAACATGTGGCAAAATTTTAGGCTTCGTAATAGTCATGCTTCTCTTTTGTCTCCTACCTACTTAGTTTTACGAAGGTCCCATTTTTATCAAACTAAAATGTTATTCGTCACAGTTTCTGATAACTATTAAATAGAAAATTGTAAATCGAATTTTTATATCATGTTTTAATTTAACAGAAAAATATAACATATCTACATATTTTTTTTACACAATATTCATTCAACGTTAATTTTTTAACACTGTCCATTTTAGGATAATTTTATCTATTGAAAATTTATGTGTTACAGCCCGAGTCAGTTTTAAATCTAGAAGATCTACTTCAATGCCCAGTTTGCTATGAAATACCTTCTGGTCAAATTTTCCAATGCAATGAGGGTCACCATGTGTGTGGCAGGTGTAAGATGCGTCTGGATGTTTGCCCTGTGTGCAGAGCCTTTTTTTTTGGCACACGTAACTATGCTATGGAAGAACTTATATCAAACTTCAAGAGAGTTAAAAAACTTGTAAGTAAAGTAGTGGAATATTTATATATTTTAGGTGGAGTAAGTATTATGTCCAAGCTGATAAATTGAAATTGTAATGTGCCTTACCCTTACATTTCGAAATAGAGAGTTTCCGCTTATGACTAAGTATGACTCATGTATGTCGAACATCTGAATCAAAAAGAGAATATTCAAGAGAAACATTTCTCTATTTTATGGTGTTATAGAGAGAGAGAGAAAAACATAGTGATAATCCTATATACTCGTGATACTCTTACGTTAGTCTGTTCAACAACAGTCTACATGTGCAAGCAAACAAAATTTGGAAACAAGAGAATGAATTTCTTAGGAAAATCGTTCGTTCTTATGCCGACAGTTGAGTTACGGGCTAGGATAATTAAGTGACAAAAGAGTGTACACAGCTGTGAAGTTTTTACTAATTTTAGCAACTTAAAAAAGACTTAATTACTCAATTGTTGTCATTATTGAGAGTGGATGTAATGCTATGTAGAGTGTATCATTGTATCGAAGACCAGTTAAACCAACCTAAGCCAATTGATTTCGACTCTTTTAAGGAGTTTGCCATTACATGGAGTTTACACTGTATGTAAGAAAAGTAGCCATCTAGAGGTCTTTTAAAATGTATTATTCTCTCCTTTTCATACATCATTATTACTTGCCTATTATTCCTATCCGTTAACAATTACATAAAAATTGCATGCACATTTGCTATGTTAATAGCTGCCAGAGATAGCAATGTGATAAGTATTGGGCCAAATATGTATATAATTTTAAAGTAAAGTAATAAAATTAAAGAAAGTGAAAAAGTATATATTATGTACTGTTTTAGTTGAGAAAGTTGTCAATACACCATGAATAATTCAACCATCATCATAGCTTGACTGTTGCAAACATTTGTTAATGGATAATTTAAGTTTGTGATATAATATCTAAATGTGCTTGCATTGTGTGTAAGATGATTGAGACTACAGGAGTAATGGTCTGTCATTCTGGGCCATGCCTAATTTCCCCTATGTTGTTAGAGTGTGCCCTAAGAACTGTTATGAAATTTATATTATGCTAACATCTATGCTAATTGTTTGTCTAGAAATCAAGCACAAAAACCTCCGAATCGTCACAAAGCAGTTCACCTGCTGCAGTCATTGAAACATCTGACGCAGAACTTGTAATACAAACACCAGCTTTGGAAGAGCAAGAAAATAGTGAACATTCTTCTACAGTAAGTTAATATCTTTGAAATTGAAAACAGTAATTTAGATGTGTGTAGAGGTTACCGTTGGTCCCATATTAAATAAGCAAGGGCAAGAAAATAATTAGCTGTGTTAACAATGTCTATTCAGGTGTTTTTCTGGTAAACTTAAAAAAAGTTGATAATAAACAGTTGTCCTCGTCATCTATTTGTCTACTGGCAATAAACAGTCTAAAATCTGTTTGCCTGTATTAAATTTAATTCCTATAATTTATACAGAATAGATTGGCTCCGCCTCTATCCTGTCGGGGTCGATACCGTTGTCTTTGCTGCAAGCAAGGCAGTGTGCAACGCCTGCCCCTAGCCAGACTTCTGAACCATTTGCGATACTTCCATCGTTCTGATCTCATTGAGGTATGTCGATAAGTGTCTAATATTAAGAGAATTGTCAAATAGCAGTTATTTTAATTAATTGTACATACAATAATAAAGATAAGTGTTTGAAAAAAATTTAGTCCATTTGTAGGTCAAATTTCACATTGGTTGTAAAAAAAATTCGGTGGATATATAAGTGAATAATAGCAATAACGGAAATACTAAAAACGCTTCAATAGATGGCGTTATTAAACATTCAGGCCCTAATCATAATAGCACTTAAAACATTGAGTAAAGTTAATTATCTAATAAATTCCTTTATATGGAATGAAGAGCTAGTTTATTTCAAATGAATTTATACATAGATATATAAATTTAATTATTTTTATAGGGCCGTAGTGAAAATGCAGAGTATATGCAAGCTTGGCAGTTTCCTACAACCCCAGGTAGAATAGTGACAGCCGTAAGGGTTGTGGAAATGGGAATTTTCTTCCTAGTCATTGAAGTTGTTGGTAAGTCTCATCTCATATACTTACTGTTGTGAATACCTTTGTTAATTTTCTATTTTTTTTCCAATTCCAATATAATTCACCTGCCCAGAAGTTATTTCCCACTAAAATTTTACTTTATACTTAGAATTTTTTTCTTCCTTTAAAGAAGGCCAAGTTTTGCATGCTTGGATGACAATGGCAGCCTCTGCCTGGGTCGCTCACGGCTTCAACTACTCACTTACAATCTCTGGAAATGACCGGGAAGCAATTTTCACTGATTACGTAAGTAACATTGATATTACTTAAACAAAAATTTGTTTTTAAAATTGAAATGTGCTTATTTGTCCATTTGAGTGAAATTACTTTGAGGCAATTTGAAGCAAAATTCTCTTGTCTACTATAATAAAGTTTTTGAACACTGGCTTTAAAATTAAATAAATTTAACCTTTTTGATAAAATAACCTTAATCAAGGAAACAACATTGCAAAGGGACTATTCATTACAAAAATCTAATACATCCACTGCTTTTCAACGAACATACATTTTTTTTATAATGGAATAGGGTACAATAACAGAATATAGAAGTTAGATTATATGGTGAAAGTTTTGGGGTACCAGTGCAGTACCAGAAATTAGAATATTCTAAGAAACAAAAAAAATTGTATAATGCTTAGTATATTTGTTAAAGAAATATCAAATTACATCCCAATTATTATTTCACAGGTCTGGTCAGTAAAATCTTGTGAGGGTACACTGAAAAAACAGAAACACACACTCAGTATAACTGGAGCAAATGCATCTGCAATGCTCTCATCGAGTATCATGAGTGGGAAACTATCACTCCGTCGACTGCCATTTGAAGAACTACCAAACACCACTCAGCCCCGGGGAATAATCAGGGTTGCACGTCGAGGAAACCGGACTGATTCATATAACCTTGAACCATTTCTGGAGAATCTGCAAAGTGATGTTGATTGGCTATCACAAGCCTTTGCCACTTTAAGACGTACAGCTAGTGTCTGGTCTGAAGACAGTAATGCAAACCAAGAGGAAGAAGTAGAGGTAGAAAGTGAAGAACTGGAATCAAATGAAACTCAGCCATTATCTAGAAGTGCAAGGAGGCGGATGAGGAGACGGTTAAGGGCAGCCTTGGGTACCACACATACTTCAGACGAGTATTATACAAGCAATAATAGAGAAAATGGCAGCACAGTCAGTCTATCAACTGGTCGTACAAGCCCAATCATAACAACCCGTGGTGCCAGTCCCAGTGCTAGATCAAATGCCAATGTTAATACTTCAAGTACTTCTAGGGCTGGTGTTGCCAATTCTCGCACACCAACAAGCCCCATTGTTGTGCGAACAGGTATTGCCATCGTCCAAGATGCACCAGCCTCCCAACCATCTGCATCAAACGGCCAACCTCAGGCTAATAGACAAAGAAGGAAACCGCGACACCGTAGATAAATTTGTTATAGTTGGTAACTTTGAAACTCAGTATAAATTGTTTACGGGTCTAGTACATACATTATTTTAGCTTGGTATTTTAAGTGCTTTACAGCAAGCATCTTTGTTGTCATTGTTATCATTTCCTATCTTTTCATCTCTTGCTGGGGGCTCTCAAAATCCATGCCTAACAACAAATCTCTATTTCTTACTCTGTCTTCTCCCGCTCTCTCAAAGCTCAGGGTACGGATTGGCTAATGTGAAATAAAAGTTATTAGCAAAGCGTAACCTTAGTTTTTGATGTCTCTTCAGTTTCAAAGTTATCATGAATATTAAGTTTGACAAACCTCTGGGGATTGTATATATTTTCTGACAATGCAATAGCAAAAAATGTGATATTGAGCAAACGCTTCTAGTGACCGACCCAGAGTGATCGATTATACAAATAAGTATATGTTATTAAAGAATTTAGATTAAATTCATGTGCGAATGTTGAATCAATTGACTATTATTTTTAAGTTTTAGATAGTATATGAAATCTCTTCAACATTTGAATCCTGAAATGCCCAGTGGGGCAAGCAACAATTATGGGATGTTGCTTGTTAATCTAATAAACTCATGTAATTTAGTTATAATGATGTGACAAACGCTAATTATGATAATTACAAAAAGTAAGAAAAAATGACTTTTATTATGTTCAATTGGTGCCCTTCAGTCAGCATGTGTATTTTTTTACATTAACAACTTATGGAAGCGTTCAAGTATTACGTAACGAATTTGGGGGGGGGGGGGGGTCCTCTTGTAAAACGTTACTATGCGGGGCGGGGATTCAATTACGCGTTATTGCTAGTATTATTTTCGACTTTCCAGTACTTTACACCACATAATCGTATGTTTTAGGTATAAACAGTCCCGGTAGAAACGTTACGCCGCGTTTCATGGGGGGGGGGGGGGCATGAATCTCCCAAAAATAGCGTGACGTAATACTTGAACGCTCCGTTATGACGCAATATAAAAATACATTGGTATTAAACTTGAATGATACTTAGCGATACCGTGGAGTTAAAAATCGTGGTTCTTGCTTATTTGTCGAAATATTGTTCAGTATTTGAAAATTTTTGACTTTCAGTTTCAGTTTTCAGTTCAGTTCTGAAATGTGAACCACAAGTTGAATGTATATAGTCCCAACAATCGCGTGATTGATACAATCGTTCATAGCTGCTATATCCCAATTATAGTTGACTAGTAGTACATTAAAACCCAACAAAGCATCACAAGTATTATTACTAAATCATAATTTTCTTTGTTTCAAATAGAATTTAAAGTTTTTATATATATATATTTTTATAATAACTCGCTTAATTCCTGTAAAGTACGAAATTGTTGTACGATGGTCATTTAATGTGCTCTACACCAGTCTCCGCCTATTGTTTTGCATTCAACGGCATCGTGTGCCTTTTTTACCCACAAAGAGAAGAAAGGGTAAAGATAAATGATTGTTGACTGAATATAAAAAACCAATGTTTAAAAAGGTCAGTGACTAAAGTCAATTGTCAAATAAAAATGACATTGTCATAAAAATAATCATTGTTAGTTTGTGTTGCTCACCCAGTTATAACGGACATAGAATTATTATAATTAAAATAGTAAAGTTCCTTATGCGACTGATGCACAAGCATTGTCTTCATTGTGTTAATTCAACGTTAGTAATTATCGGAGACGGTATGTTGTGTTCATTTATATAGTGTTTTGTAATTTTCCTTATTTAATGTCCTTAAGGCATTTCAGTATAACAATGGCTTTTTATGACTCATGTCTTTTGTATGTACAATTGATAGATGGCAGTTATCGTAGTATTTCTGCTCTAGTTTTTGCTACTCGACTCTAGATGGCGCTCATATATGTTAACTGTCAGTATGATAAATACACAACGGCGAACGTCACGTGACAATGTACAATTTATTAAGATCCAAGATCTCCGTTAAGGCCAGCACGTATTGTTGTGTCAGTGTCTCGGGGTGGATTGCGGTACGCAATGGAAAGCTGGAGCGCTGAGCCGCCGGCCCATAATAATAATTAGTTATGTAAAATAATAAATTAATGTAAATTTATAATTTTTTTTCTGAAATGGATTACTTGGCTTGCGATACAATATATCGTGTAAATTTTAAAATAATGTTGAATATACAGTTTTGTCATAAAATGAATTCAAAGTGTCAAAAATTGCCTGTTTGGATTTTTTTCTATCGAGCGAAGTTATTTAAATCGTGTATCAATCTTTCACAATCGATACATAAACTACTCAGCTCCACCATATATATTTTCCATTCGCCATACTTCAAGAAACGATGACAAAAAATGGAAAGAAACAATGTACGTCTTTGGAGTTGTGCTACCGTATAGGGCCTTAAAAGCATGAATTTCAAATCACGTGTATTTAAAATGAACCTAGATTTGTCCGCGTTATTTTAGTTGGGGGATTACATTGTGAAGTATCCTAAATTTTTCTCTTTTGTTCACAAAATCTTGCTGTTTTCTTGTAAGGTCCTCAAATAAATCATTACTTATCTAAGTTTATTTTATGTTCTATACAATCTGTTTCGTAGGTGATGCCGTTGCCGTGATAACGCACAAGAGCTCAACGATCTTAAACGATTTTTTAATATTTGAATTAAACCCGTCAAGCCGTGTGATCACAATAATCATTTTTTGTTTTTTACAACAAAGAACACTTTGTATGTATTATAATGTCAAAGGATAGTAGGTACTTGGCCAATGTACAGCGTCGCCTAGTATGAATGAATTTACATTGGTGTTAAATTTATTGACTCAATTACCTCAATTTGTTTGTATGGAAAAATGGGTTTCCTAATTGTTAATTTTCCTTCTACGGTAATATGCATATTGGCACCGATTTCCTTAAAATAGAAAAAAAAATGCCATACCGTATTTTTTATTTTTATTATTACGAACACCTTGTATTGCAAATAACCCTGTCCCATATCCTAAAAGGGGGATCTCGGTTTGATCATTGGAGATAACTCTCAGTCGATTTCGAAAACTGAATACAGTTTTAGATAAAATACGAAAATTCTGTAAAATAAAAAAAAAATATTAATTTAAATAATTGAACCAGGTTGTTGGTTGGTTGGTTGTATTATTCGTTGTACTTTAATGACTCGGTGCGGAGGGGTTAGTTATGTGAGGATCTTACCATGCATACCCAACCAAATCCCACGGTCCACCATCACTCAGTCTAAAGGGGATGCGGTTATTACCGCAGAGCCTTGTGCGCCTCCCACCATGCTATGTGCCGACTTGGAATTCCACGGCCTTTAATTGTGATGAACCTTGACACAGCAAGGGTCACATTTACATCAGCCCATTTGCCATAGTTAGTTCAGCTGATAGATGTCCACTGCGACAACAGGTAAATGTCCTGGGCATTAAGCCTGAAAGGACAGTGCAGTAAGACTATTTTTTAACTATATGTGGGGAATAAATAACGTGCAGAACCCTAGATGGATAGCAGAATGGATACTGGTGGACTGAAATACTACCGGTATTCAAGCAGAAAGAAAATAAAATCCGAAGATGAACTCAGTTGACCAAAGACGCAATTACAAGAAGGTTGTGTGGTCTTTTTGGAAGGAAAAACATATTTCCTAGAGAAGCGGACCGTAGACGTACAGCCAACAAGATGGTGCAAATGAAATTTTGAGTTAATGAGGCTCATACGTTGATGAAAGGAGTCAGGGGGGACCCATCAAAAATCTCTCCAGAACACTCCTTGATACACTTTGTAGAATACCCATAGACGCGTAATGTCACTGCGTAGAAAGAGACAATCAACACCATCATATATATATAAATTGAAAAGGCCTTCGCTGAATTTTGGTTAAAGGAAGAAGCTGGTGGTGAACTTGGTAAGCTCAGAGATGTGAGCAGTATTTCATATGAGGTCGTACTTTCGCCTCGTAGAGCTGCATACGTTGTATCTCTGTAATAATGCTTAGCCCTACTCAAAACACCCAGCTGTTTGGAAGCCAGTTCCATTTTCGTCAAGTATACTATGTCTGTGTGAAGTACTAAGGTGAGTGCCTTCAAATTGAGAAGACTTGACAAAGGGATCTTTCTTGGCATACAGCGAAAAAACCTAAGTTCTTTGTAGGGTTGAACTTAAGTTGCTACCACCCCACACAGAAACTTTAAATTTAGAAACAATAACAACACGAACAAAACAAACATTTGTTATGGCTTATATCTACTTCAGAACAATAATGTTCGGGTGGCCGGAATATAATGTGTCGATGGTGCTGTCGTTGCATAGCAATGGACGTGGTCGATGTTCAACCAGTCACTGATATGCAGAATGAACCGGGTGGGCGTAGAACACAACCTTGCGGAATGCCTTCATTGACGGGTCTAGGATAGGAGCACACTCCGTCAATCCGGACTAATGCTACGTCATAAAATAAAATTAGGTGCGCGCACAGTTCGATCGCATCATGCATGCGAATGGATGTAGTCGGCCCGCGAGTTTGGGGGCTAAGGGCTCGGAGCCATATCTCCTACGAGGGACCTACTTCTACACTTGAAATACTTGTGCAACGTTAAAATAGTTTTAAATTGGTGCACCTAGCACTGGGCTACACGCAGCACGCGAGTCGGGGGATATAGACAGTAAAACTAATAAAAATTAATAATATTTGTTCCAAAGGAAATCTTAATTTCTTCCAGACGTACACTCTGTCTTTCTACAACTCTTCTCTCGTTGCATACCAATCTGATACTCACAAGTGGGTCAAATTGGGCGATCCGTGGAATAAGGCGTTTTATTCCAAACAATATAGTTTTTCAGATTTCTCAAAACGTAGATCTATCGCCCTCCATCACAATTCCATCAGCTGATTTTATGCGGGCTGTTGAAATTTTTGTAGAATGAAACTTGTAAATGGAAACCGAGAGACCAATTTCCGGTACGCCGATGATCTGCTCCACCAAATAGAAGATGGTTTGCATAAATATTTCTATATAGGTCCACAAACGACATTTCAGCCGACTGTAGCGGCATTTTGTTTCGTGTTTATTTTGCACTAAAACCTCATGAAATTACCATCAAATGCCGGAAATTTGATCCCGCTAAGTGACCGAAACGGACGGACCGCTGAAATTTTTTAACGCATCTTCCTGCCAGATTATTCGTCTACTCGATTTTGGAGTCCGTATACAAAACTGAAAAACCTATCTTCCTTCTACCTTCCCCTCGAAGGAAAAGGCGATGAATCATAGAATGAAAGGTGGTTAATCCAGATATATATAGTATAATAATAATATATATATATATAGGCTGACGGATTTAGCACACGTTGTTAGAAGGCTAAATAAATACTTTAATATTATTTATCGACAACAACCAACAACGTCAGATACCTACATATTTATAATAGATTAAATAGGCTGCTTAATATCTACCGCTCACCGTCCAAAATCTAAAAATACGATTAAAGGACTGGCTTATGAACACACCTTACGCAGTGTTGGAGATGCTCCCGAGAACTTATAAGTGCGCGTGAGGTGAGCACAATACAATAAAAAAAATTCTAGGCTAGGCAGAAGGATGGAAAAAGAAACTTCTTAAGGTCTTAAACATCAGGCAGTCACGTTTCTCCATATACTAACTTTGCTGACGATAACGTAACATCTTTTTTCCAAGCAGTCCGGATACTAAGAAGAACCACTGAAAAAGCTTCAACCCAGTCATCGTCAGCATGCCACTCGATCGCTGCCTGAGTTTCCGGTGAAATCTCTTCACCATTCCGTTTCCGATTCCGCAGCTGGTGATAAGCTGTGGTCTGTAAATGACAAATTAAATCACATTATACGCGATAGTTCCAAAAAGTTAAATACCTATACTCGTGACACATCGGTACTGGACCTATGAGGTTTATGTGCACGTTGCTGAATCGAATTGATGGAGGAACAAAATCACGAACAGGAGGACGGGTTTGTCGAGTAACAT
The DNA here is from genome assembly GCF_905147105.1 of Pieris brassicae. Lineage (NCBI taxonomy): Eukaryota > Metazoa > Arthropoda > Insecta > Lepidoptera > Pieridae > Pieris > Pieris brassicae. The sequence continues at coordinate 5,093,748 of NC_059677.1, forward strand.
TTGAGCGTTAACATGACACTTGGTATAAATCGTCGATAGAAGTTAGAAGTTTATCATATCCCGAAATCTCCGAAGCTCCTTGATCGTCTTGGGTGGAGGAAAATTCTGGATAGCTTTTAACTTTTGCAGAAGTCTGGTACCTGCAGAGGAAAAGATATATCCAAACAATTCTACTTGTGACTCACCAAACACTCATTTAGATGCATTAATCATTATTCCATTGTCTTGGAGGTGCTGGAACACTTGAAGAAGTTGGTCCAGATGTTGAGCCTAGTTCTGAGAAGCTACTAAAATGTCATCAATGTAGGGGTAACAGTAAGGCAAATCTCGCAGTATTTCGTCCATAACGCTTTGAAATGTTTGAGCAGCAGTGCGAAGACCAAAACTCATTAATGGAAACTTAAACATTCCCGGTGACGAGCTGTCCTCGATATATCGTCTGTTTACTGGAATATGTTTATATGCTCTTATTAAGTCTATTTGTCTAAATACTGAACATCCAGAAAGGTAATGAGCAAAATCAGCTATATTGGGAACCTTGTATCGGTCGGGTATTGTTCGTGCATTTAACGCATAATAATCACCACATGGACGCCATTCACTGTTTTTCTTCAGAACCAAATGTGATGACCATGGACTGTCAGGTCTATTGTTCATAGACAGGTCTCCAGTTGGAGCAGTAATGTCGGGAAATTGTGACAAAATTTCGTGGTACCGTGAGTAGTTCGTAGTTTAGTCACCAATTCGGGGAATTCTAAAAACAATTTGATCGGGTGTTCGCTCCTTGTTCCTCCTATCCGCTTTGCTTTATTCTATATATTAAAAGTTAAACAGTATATTGTCTACACCGTAACGATTAATTTTTAATCTTAAATAAACATGCGTATAACCTGGTTCTGTGGTAGTCTTTAAATTTCTTTTGTGGAACTGCTACTCCTTAATAGATGTCGCTAAACTAGGTGCGATGATAAATCGAAGTAAATGTGTCATTTGCCGCTAGATAACGCTTTGTCACGTAGACTCAATACAAGTTTTGCTATCACTTAATAGATAGCGGTTTTTTCAAATTAAAAATGTCAAAACGAATCTAATAATACGTTTACGGATAAATTTTATTAATTTTATTCAAAATACAACTATGTTCATGAATTAAAATTAATTCACAATCAATTTTATAGATTTATACTTAGCAAGGTATATTTTCGAAAACGCGAAGCGTTACGAGTAAGTTGTTAGTAAATAATAAACATATCGGTTTTTAACCTAAAAAATGAACTAAAGTTTTTTGGATGATTTGTGAATGAAAATGTAAATATTATTATATTAAACCACATGTTTTTATAGTTTTTGTACATTTATTAATTTATATAACCTTTTTTTACAGATCTGTTGTAGAATGTATAAAATAGAGGTGGATCCGAAGCTTTTTATAACTTGTCGATTATGTTTAGATGAAATGGGCCAGTATCAAATTGATCCAAATGTACAAACACAAATAAAGTACTGTTTTGATATAGATGTAAGTACCTTTTAATTATATACTATAGTTGTAATTATTTCTAGGCAGATTCATATTAATATCTTTATGAAATCATCATAAATTTCAATGCTTTTTGAAACAGTGGGTAATTAATTGGGAATTAAATTTAATAGCAGATATACTGTTATTTTTATATATTAAGATCCATCACTAATTAATGAGCTACTTTTGCTCTTTATTTCTTAGTAATTCAATTAAAACACTTAAAGTAAAACACCAAGTGGAGTAGAAAGCAGAGGCATTTCAATCTGGTGTGATTTTTATTATTGGCAAGGAGGCATTTGAAATCTGTCATCATGTTCTGGTTCTGCATTTTGGAGACCTAATATTATTATATTACCTTCTTTGGACCTGGAAACCCATTCTTGTTTCAAGTTTGGCATGCACAGACTTACTTTAAAATGTATTATCAACTAAACACTGACTTACCCCCTGCTTCAATTTTAAATATTGGACCTCAATCACAATTTATTGCATTATATTATTGCTATTCTTTACTGATATAGTCTTTCTAGATTTCAGGGTGATAATCTACACTCACTTCTGGGATTAGCTCGTAACACAATGTGTGTAATGCTCAACTAATCTGACTATGATCTGAGTCAAATACACAAAATGTGTTTACCCAGCAACAATATAATTATTATATTAAAGTCTTTATTGCTGAAAAAAAATAATTATAACACATTATAAGTTTTTTTTTGGTTCTAAATCAGTTAGTCCTGTAGACACATCTTCCACTCTGAACTGTCCATGGCTTAAGTAAAAGTGTACCTTTCTTATCAACCAAGGACCTAAAGTCTCCTTAATTTTCTGATGTCAGTGGCCCTCTTATTCTCACTCCTTCTGTATCCTAGAATTCTTCTCTTGCAGGTTCTTAGTTTATTTTGCTGTGCTCATGTAGTAGGCCCAAATCCAAGGCCATTTATAATAATTCCTAAGTCACCCTAATGCATTGCTTTTAATGCAAGAGTCTTTAAGAACTGCAGTAAACAACTTAGGTGGAGGGGCTCTCCTTTTCCTCCTACACCTTTTTTGATTGTAAAGCTTTCACCATATGTTTCGAGTTTTCCTTGTGGTGAGGTATTCAGGTATATGTATCTTATTACTCTTTTATATTTGAGTTCTACCCCTTGGTTTTTCAAAATTCTCCATATATTATTGTTACAAGCAATCAAACGCCTTGTTGTAATCTACATACATACATTCTCTATAACTTGTTTGAGTGTGTGCATGTGGTCGGCTGTTGCAAATCCAGATCTGAACCCAGTTCCACTGCTTGATGGAATTCTGTTTTACAGATATGATTTAGGATTACTTTTGGCAATTTAATTTTAATTTCCAAGCCTTTATTTCAACTAATACAAGAGAAAGATTACCAAAATATATATGTATATAAAAAAGTTACACAATTGTCTTCTTGTACAGCTTGCCTTCATGGCACAAAGGCCTCCACCAGCTGTTTCCAGTGCTTCCTATCCCTGGCTAGTCTTTCTTTGTCTTTGCCTATGTCGTCTGTCTCCTTTTTAGTATAAGAAGACAATGGTGCTACTTGTCTGTTGAACAGGCATAGACTCTAACTGTTTTCAGTTGTGTATAATTTTGAGTTTCCAATAAGTTAATAGTGATATGTAGTATATTTTTTCTTTTACGCTACAGTTTCATGTTTTTGTTTTTTAGTATCTACATCCGATTTTTCTTCATTCAGTACTTTCTTGATCCCTCCTGTTTTACTAGTGTGGTTTTATTATGTACATAATTTTCATTATTTTTCTAGTTCTGTCCTTCCTGTAATTAGTAGTTTTAGCTTTGGGTTTTATTGTTTTGTTCATACTGATTATTTCCTTGTTATATGTTTCTTGCTATAAACGGATTGATGTCGGTTGCGCTAACCCACAATAGCTTGCGTGAAATTCTACCTACCTTTCTTTTTACTTGCGCTATGTGTTGCTCTGATAAATGGTATGGAAATTAAACTAATTTTAACGATTATAAATTGAAATACTTTAGGACGGCTACTCAAAATCCGGCAGTAAAAGCCATCGGATGAAATCCATGTCCATTTCCTTGAAGCAGCTGTTATGATCTTAAGTTGCTGCTTGACTTTTAGTTTTTCCTGATATTTAGAATCTCTTTTGGGTAGCATTTTGTTATGAATATGTTTTTATGGAATCTTTTCTTGGTATCGAAGTAGTTAGAATGTTCTACATTTGGCATTTGTATAATTAATAGATTCAATATTTTATATTAGGTATATGAAAATATCAGTTTTTGGTCCTTCGATACGGGTTACGTCATAACAATCTTAAGTCGATTATACTAAACGATGAGAAATGTGGGATGATTTAATCTGAACATTTCCTTACAGGTTGATCCCTTCGATGGTTTACCTCAGTTGATCTGCAAAAAGTGTGAGACTATTTTGTCAGACTTCCATGAAAAAAAGAAAACCTATCAAGAAAAGCAACTCGGTCTTAAAAAAAATGCAAAGCCTGCAAATAATTGTGTGAGTACTTAATCATATTCTGATGTTTTTGCTTGTCTGCGTCTGACCAGCGTGTCTTATTATTCCAGATTGTGACGGCACCTCTACAACAGCAGGATACTGTATCGTCAACACAATCGACTATACCTGAAACAAAACCTCAACAATCATTTAAGTTGACTTTAAAGAAGAAGCGAAAGTCCCCAGAACCAAATTCAAATGATTCACTTGTAACGAAAAATCATGACACTAAAACAGTACGACCTTGGCGTAAAAATTACAACAAATACTTCTCGTGCAGATTGTGCCAAGTCGTATACAAGAATAAAAAGATTCTTATGACACATATGGAAAAGCACGGGACGCTGCTAGAAAAATATGGCCACATACTAAAGAAATGTAAAATTCAGTTGCCCAGAATCGATGACAAAACTAATTTCGTCAGCTCTAACGATATGGTTGTTATGAATGAGGATCAAATTCTACTAAATAAATATGATCAATACCGCGTGATATATATTAAAAAAACTTCAGGTTTTCAAGAGAAAAAAAATTCTTCCGACTCATCAGATGACGATCTCATCACTAAAGGGAAACGTAAAAGATTAAGGCTAGTTTCTCAAAGCTCCAACGAAACAGTTGTGTTAGAAGATCCAAAAAAGGAAGATGACTTAGAAACACCTGGCTCGAGTAAAAGTAAATTACAAAATCATATTATTGAATGTGTAGATATTGATTCATCAGATCAAGAGCCATCAAGTCCCAAAACTTATGAAGGACGGAAACAAATCATTCGTGAGGTTGTTGCCTCCTGTGTCAAGAAATATTTGAATAATGATAACGACAATTGTAAGGATATGCAGTTGAAACATAAAATTCTAAGCATAGGCCGGAAAGTCGTCAATAACAAATCTTTTAATTGCACTGGACTATTACGTTACTTGGAACACAAAAATCTGGATATTGAATGGATTCCTAGAGTTAGTCAAAATCCAGAGACAGATTACGTTCATGTCAGAACTAAAGTGCTGGACAATAAAAATGATGGTGAAGCAGGATGGATGATTGCGAGTGAACTAAAAGGTTCAGACAGTAACACTTATATGGAAAATTTACAAAAAATACTAGAAAATGATAAGTTGCCAACTCCAGTTCAGAATTCAACAGAAGAGCCAACAGTGGAGCAACAAGTGCCTTATGATAATACCGATACTATGCTATTGAAGCTTTTAAATACAAATCCCGTTGCGAATCCCAAACAACTTCCAAAAAAGACCAGAGAGGCTACAAACATAACCGATTCCTCTAGCGATACAAGTTTATCTATGCCCATCATCACGAACACAGTATCCTTGGCCGACACAATGAGTGAACAAGTGAATGAAAAATCAAAAGAGCCTACACCATTTGTACCGCGAATAAAAGTAAAACCCGTCTCGCAGTTAATGCCAGACAAAAGCACGACTATAACTGAGACCACACCAGCGCAAGTCGCTTGGACTATACCAGAAAAACCTCAAAACCAAATCTCCCAACCCGATTGGGTGGTGATGCATACCGTTGAATTGCCGCGAACAAAAACTCTCTCGCCTTTTAAATACTTTCAAAATCTGCTTCAAATGCACGGTATTACCTTGTTGGACACCACTGCCCTGGTGCCGAGTGATTTCGTTTCTCTAATAAAATTCAAATCAGTGTTTAAGCAGGAAACAAAACGCGTCACACTCTCGCTGGGCCTTCTTAGTGACTCAAGACAGTTCTATATCAAAGTTACCGAATCAACGAACGAACAACTGGATATAAATACTTTAATACCTACTTGGCAATGGGAAATCCTTTCTCTATATAAAAGTGAGATTGCTATTAATATATTGGAGAATTCTAAGAAAATCAGCCAAAAAATGTATGATTCGACAAATTATTTTATCAGTTTGTTGAGGTCCATCGTATTCATAAGGCCGTAGAAGCAGATATGAGACAGGAGGCAAATCAGCTGGTGTATCACTTAATGAGGTGCTTACTGCTGCCCGTGAACACCTGGAACTCTGGGTGACTTGTGCATTGCCTTAAAGGGTACGCTCCTCTCTCGAAGGTTTGGAACTGTTCGCAATGGAAATTGTCATTGGAACAGATGTGAATTGAGACTGAAATTATTTTAATAAATGTATTGTAGCCATAGTTATACGTTGTCTTTATAAAACAAAGAAACATTAACAACCGGACATTTAGCTTTACTTAAAGCTTTAAATGTCAGCTGTCAAGTTGTCATGTCAAAAACAATTTTGACGTATGTTATAATAAAACTTTGTATATTTTGTTGATTTTTATTTAAACCTTTTATATTCTACATTGGTTGCTTAGAACTTATACTTGAGATGAGATTCAATGAAAACGTCAAAATTTCGACCTTAGTCGAATGACTGACTGTAAAAGAGAATTCTTTTGACGCATGTCTGAACTCAGTTTCACTCAATCTTCTCATCTTTAGATTTTGACAGATGAAATCATCAAACTATACAATTTATTATGTCTACCATAGACACATAAAGGAAATTTGTGTTACATGGATTTGCACAAATGTTCTACTTGAATTTACCATTTTATCGTATTTTGAACGAATTCTTTTAAATGCGTAATGATCTGTACTTTGTATATAATAAATTTGTATTTAATTATACTTTGTTTAATTTACCCACAACAGAGATTTTGATATTCCGCATATTATCTATGCAATAATAAAATCCTTTAAGAAAATAAATGACATGCACTGTCTCGTTATAGAACTAAAGTATTTTAAAATCTAAATCCTAGAAATACATAATTTCAATTTAATAATTTTTGATGAGGGTGATCCCAAAAAAATTTTCTCGCCCGATCGTCACATGTATTAGTTGAGTCATTGTTGAGATTTACTCGGGTTACGTAAGACACATTTTTATTTTGATATATACTTTTTGTTAATTATAATTGATAATAGTTACGTCCAATATTTAGAATTTTATAGTGACTGTTTAGTGCGTTTTTGAGATTTATCGTGACGCAAGGTATTAGCATCAGTCTAACCTCTTTTTATTCCCAAACTAATAGAATTTCTCCAATCCTTACGGCTGACAATATTGTGTGCCTTTCTTCCTGGTAAGAAGATATTGTAATATTATATATATTTTCAAAAAAACCCACCCATATATGACCAAAAAAAATCTCCAATATTTTCCCGCTCAAGGGTGACCAAACCTAAAAATCATGACTGAACAAAACTAAACAAAAAAAAGTTGGTACTCTATTCCCACTAAGGGAGGGTGTGCGGAGCCGATGGCCTCACAGCCGAATTGATATCTCTAACCGTTTCAAAGTTTTCCCAAAACCATAGCTAATTACTTATCACCACCTTATCAGCTCCTATGTCCTGCACGAAATTGCCTTTCCTTTGAATGCCTCAGTACGAATGCATCGCGTTATCTACTTTCCTACATTCACTAACCCAATATATGGCTCTAAAAGAAAAATAATAAAACTATATTTAACCTAACCTAACGTACGCGTCTAAACAAATTACAATAAATATAGGTATATTACCTACATTAACACCACTACCCATAATATAATTAGATGTAAGGGTTACATGGTAAAATAAAACATTTTTATTCCAGGTATTATTTTTTATTTATAGGTTCATTATATTTCTTAAGTCTCTTAAGTCATTCTCATAAGTCTTCAAATCTCATCCGCCTGAACTATACATATACCAAACAGTACTCTCCACACACCGCTGATAGATAATCCTGAACCGTAACGCTATTGTACCTCCACATGCCAGAATTCCTCCTTAAAAACCCTTCTATTGCCTCAATAGGTTTACGTCCAAATGAATCAAAATATTCACCAACTCTTTCGACGCTTATATGTATAGCCACCCAATGAGACCCCGGCTGTGAATCAGGGTCAAGATTGCATATGATAAGTGCTGGCACCTCAGCATAAATTGGCAATCGATTTGAAGGATATACGTTGCTCTGGAGGCTGGGATGTATTGTACGAAGACTCATTTGCACTTCTAGTGTGTTCATACTTTAATACGCGTTTACTCCGCTACTCTTTTGCTCTTTAACTGACTACATTTCTAACTATCAATTCGTATTTGTACCAATGAATTCATTTAAACCCACATAATATGATCTCAACAGAAGTAAAGTCTTTTTATAAAACAAGTAATGAAGGTAAATAAAAACCATGTCATATTCGTTTAGGTTATATTTTATTATTCTTAATATCATAATTACATAAGTGATTGCTTAACTACCTATACTTAACCTTAACTAAATATAATCCACACATACATTTCTGTTCTTATCTATTTCTATAATATTTGAAAACTCTGCGTAAACTACACAGTTAATTGTTTCAGTCATTGCGCTCTCGAATCTTACTTCAATTCTTACACTACCATGGCGTACAAGATTCCAATGCACATTAGAGTTAGCCGACAAGTCAGGTGTTAAATCAAAAGCTAGTAAACAGTATCCATTTGAATATTGCTCCCTCGATATTCCATTACCTTCGTTAAGAAAATGTATACCGGTGCCTGAGTACAGGGTGTGGTATGCGCTAGTAAATACATCGTTTGGAAATGATGGTTGTAACGATTTTGAAGGTATCTGTTGACCATCAAGTTTCGAAGTTTCACACACGATGTTCCGTATTGAAATGGTACCACATTTCCCGTGGATGTTCTTATATCTATCTCAATAACATCAAATTCTCTTCTCATTACCGGCAAATAATGTGGTGGTGAAAATGTATGCATTTTATTTGAACCGTATATGTATTTAGCAGGATCTAAGGGTATAATTCTCAATAGGGGTGTCATGACATCACCAACAATTTGTGGTTCTATAATATCGCAATACACAAATAATTGTGATGGTACCCCCAAATGTAGATTAGCAGGGCGTTTACCGATATTATGATTTACTAAATTGGTATCTGGCTCAAATCCAAGTTGAAAGCTCAAATTAGGTGATAGAGATAGTGAAATTATTGATGGATCCTTTACTGCAACAGAGACAAACTTTGACACGGTGTCCTGGCGAAAACTAACTTTCTCTTTCGAATTTAAAGCAATAAGAATATTTTGTATATTATCATAGTTGGTGGCTGGTATATGGTTCTTATACATTAGTGTGGTCTCTTCGTTATTGATGGTAGTTTTTTTACTTATGTATATGATATTTTCATGATCTTGCACGGAGAACATAGTAGAGGGATATTGAAACTCAACTATACCTACCATCCATTCTCCTTCTAATGTAATGGCTTTAGGTAGTTTTGTAGAAAAATTTGATGTCGTATTTCCCGGGAAATATTGTGTGGAACTATTGCTGAGTAAAGTTAAATAGAAACTTTCCTTCATTGTAGATTTTTAATATTCGACAGTAAGACCCAAGAATTAAATTTGTTAGGATATCCTTTCCATTTAACTAATACTTCCTTTCTAATACCGCTTTTACGTGATCTGATGATTTTATCAATTTTATATTCGGAAGTGGGGGAAATAGTTATTTTTTTGTAGTTCTTTCTCATAAAAAGTTCCCGTTATTGATTCATTTTCTAAATCGTTTAAAGTAATGATAAAAATTTAATTTCAACCCACGGGGAACGATCTATAATCGAAGTAATGATAAAAATTTCATTACTCCAATTACTTTCATAACCTTTTTGAAAAACATGTTTGTATTTTGTAATTCTTACATAGTCACCATAAGTCTTTTCATCATAATATAAATTCAGCCAAACTTCCATTATGTTTTCCATTTTAACATCACATGGTCTCATCTTGATACTAGAGTGCACACTGTGATTATAAGAACTAAGTATTCTTATGTGTAAAATAACGTCACATTTTCATTTTCAATGTTCTCTGAAATCGTTCTACTATACTTGCTTTTATATCTGGATTATTTGTAGTGTAATAATTTATATTTTTACTTTTTAAATAAGTTTTAGATACAAATTCCATACCCTTATCTGATTGAATATGTCTAGGAACAGTTTTAGCTTCATCAAAGATGCTAGTAAAACAAGTTTTTATTGTGCATGAATCCTTCTTTTTCATTTCTCTAACATAAGCATACTTACTAAGGGCGTCAATAACACACAAAATATATTTATATCCATCATTATATTGTATGTAAGTTCTTAAATCACTTAAATCAGCTTGCCACAATTCATTAATATTTGATAAAATATAGTTATTACGCGGGTTTTTTTTTTTATAACCGGTTTATGTAATGTATATGTTTCTTGAGACTGCAACCATTTCAAAACATCACTTTTTGTGATTTATTGACACATTTATTACCTTTTCAGTTATTGTTATTTCTTGAGGTTGACGTTCTTCCTTGGAGTAAAGTAAGTATCTTTGTAAAATTTGTAGATAAAGCGCCCATTTTTCGCGATCATCCAATCTACTTGATATATTTTTTTCCGTTTCTAAATCCAATCTACTTTGCGGTGCTGCTTTATTTTGATTCTGATGTTTCAGTTTATCAATAAAGTCTTGCTCAACAAGAAGCATTTTTTTTGTGTTCATTGTGATTTATTAAAACAACTTACAAGGGTGCTTAGAATTGTACCCAAAATTATTGGAGGAAAGGACCAGAAGACCCTCCTTTTTGTATTAATATATTTTTCCTGTATTCAAAACTTTTACCTTTACTGATCAGATTACGTAAGATATTTTAAATTTTTTGTAATTTGGTTTTTGTATTCTCTTTTAAAGGTACTTTTCCTTGTAAAACATTGTGAATACATTCACATATCAGTTAATTTCTTGATTATTACAAGATTTCAATAATATCCTACGATGTTTGGGTTTTAATTTATGTAAAGCTGATAACAATTCCTTATGCGTTGTTATTCGTTGATACACGGTTCATTACTGACTTAGAGTGGCTGATTAGAAAGATATTTATACTTTTTCATAGGAACATATATTGTACAAAAATGACTAGATTCAAATATTTTAGATTTTATGCGGTGAGCATCATCAGTGTTTTGTTTCAAATCAATCATTAAATGACCATGAGCTTCTTTAGTAGCATCGGTATATGAATCTTCAATAAACTTCGTGTCTTCCGGTGAAACTTGTCTAGCTAGAAATCGTATTTGTATTCATGTATTTATTTGCATTCCATAACGTTTACAAAAGATGTTTATGAGGCTTAAAGCTAAGTACAATATTATGGACCCTGTTAGGGCACAGCAAAAGAAGGCATTACGAAACCTATATAACATAGCTAATAGCAACACAATAAAAAATAGCACATAAAACTTCACACTCCCGGCTAGTACCAATTACATAGAATAAATTTTTTTTATTTATTGAATTTTGTATATTTAGGGATTAATAATCATGAAATTAAGCTATATTTTTATCTTCTAGGTACTCATTAACGCTATAATAACATTTACGTATAAGAAGTTTTTTTAGTTTGTTTGTAAATATATGTATCTTTTTTTCATTTCTTAGTGTCTCAGGTAGTTTATTATAAATTTTGATTGACATGACTAGTGGGCTTGATGCATGTATGTATGTCTTCGCGTGTGGTGTAAAATTCTTTGTGTGTATGGGCAAATTTACAGATTTCCAATATGTATGTATGTATTTGTGTTTTGTCACGGGGATTTTTAAAATAAATAATATAACTTGAATTAAGTGAATTGTCGCGCTGTCCTCTTTCTTGATGAAATAAGTTTTGGGTTATGTAAAAAACACTCAAATTTCTAAGAAGAAATTTCTCTGCCTTTTGTAAATATATCAACACATTAAGTCATCTATTATAATCAAATGTGGATTTTTACCATCAAACATATGCAATTCCGGTAGTCCTTGATGGTAATTTACTCCGGGTATATTATAAAGCGGTTGCATTTCATCATAACACCACGTAATTTTCAAAAAAATCTCATTACATATACTATTTTTATGTTTAATGAAATTTGCAACAAAGTTAGATTTTCCACACCCACTTGGTCCTGCTACGATGGCAGCAAAGGGATGAATAAAATGAATCATCATTTTTTGACTTGTGTCTTCAGCAGGAAAAGGAATAAAACTAAGTTGATATTTTAAAAGCAATTTATTTATATGTAATATACAGAAAAATGTAAGTGTAATATCTCAATATTAATGTATACGTATATATATATGTATACATGTAAAACACAAATTTATTTTACATAAAAAATTACAATGCCTAATATATACAATAATGATTAACTTAATTACATTCTAATGATTTTGTAATGATGGTAACGTATCGATTTTGTTTTATTAACCTAATTTTTAAAACTGTAAAGTTTTACACTATCTTCCTCATATATCTCCTTTGTTATGTTATATACAATATCCTTAATCTGAAGATCAATGTTGGAATCGTTTTTCATGTAATATTTAACACGAATATCTGCATTTTCCCAATGTTCTGAGACTGGGGTTTCTTTCAACTTATTAATACTATATAATTCCATTTTCACAAGTATATCAGCGTCCATTCCATCATCTTTATCTGTCGATATATATGAAATGCTTCCCTCCTCGCCTGCACGGCCAACACTTGAAGAGATTTTAGTTTTTTTCTTCTTCCGGTCAGGTTCTTGAAGAAAAAAGTCATCTAAACGATTGGTCTTCTTATTTCTCTTTCTGTTAAGTTTAAAACCTCTTCTTCATCAGATAAATCATAATAGTTGTATGGTCTGAAACATTTTTCCACATCTTTCAGGTTGTATGAAGACTGAAATATAACATAAACAAATCAATCAAAATAATAATTATTAATGAATTTACTGATACGAAATTTAAAAAATATAAATAACTTACCTCCATTGTTGTGTATTACTTCAAACTCTCAACCACTTCACTTTTGTCGAACTAAGAGTACAATACGAAATCATTCTACAAGTATCGGGTTATATAGACTGATAACGAACATCATTATCTAGTTACGATATTCAAATAAACTGCATGTTTGAACAAGTATCCATACCTATCAGTAAAATGTGGATAATAAATACAAAGGGCACCCTAAAACCCTTTGCAATCTTAATAGACATTTAGGTTGTTTTGGTTTAGGTTGATTGGTCCTTATTTGGTTAAAATAAAACTTCCTAATAATTCGTTGAGAAGAGGTGAAGATGGAATGTGGAATGTGTTTAATTTTTAAAAACTGTAGATTTATATACAAAAATTATCCTACCTGGCCACTAGTGGTAACATGTGGTACCAAGATGCGAAGGGTGCGTAGACAATAAAATCGAGGCGCGGCAAAAAGTTGTCCTAACGGTAACGCAATTAACTGTTCTTTTCAGAACAAATTATTGTTTCATGACGACACGTACTAATCACCTACAGGATTCCCCCTCTAGCGAAGCGTACCGGCAGGCGTATAACGCGGCCTCGGCGAGTTGTTCTTGTAGGTATTGAGGTGTTCCCAGTGTCTTGTTGTTTCAGGTTGTTGTCATTTTGATGTTTCAGGCTATTTGATGGTTCATGTAGTTCGCTCGCACTTGATGTGTTTTGCTTGTTGCAGGTACTCGTTGTTGTATCAGTAGGCACATCTTGCTCGGTGATAGTGTAGGCAGGTTTGAGTCTGTCGATAGAGATATTCATTTCACGGTTAGGTAACTGCAGCGTGAATATCTTGCTGTCTCGTTTCAGCACGCGATAGGGTCCGTCGTAAGGTGCTTGTAATGGCTTCTTTACGGCGTCTATGCGTACGAATACGTATTCACATGATTGCAGGTCGCGGTGAACGAATATGGGTTTTGTGTTGCTGTGTGGTTGACTCGGCATTGGTTGCAGGTTACGTATTGCGTCGCGCAGCTGATCGATGTAGCCAGAGTCCATGATGACGTCATTGCGGGTCGTTGATAAGAAATCACCGGGTAAGCGTATGTTGCATCCGTAGGTAAGTTGGGCGGCGCTTACGCCGGTGTCACTTCGCATAGCGGCGCGTAATCCGAGTAGGACGGTTGGTAGCTCGTTGATCCAGCTTCTTGCGGTCTGTAGTCTTGCTTTTAATGCGGCTTTAAGGACACGGTGCCATCGTTCGATGATACCGTTACACTGTGCGTGGTATGAAGTTGTACGCGTTTTTTCGATTCCTAGTAAGCGAGAAAGAGATGCAAATACTCTGCTTTCAAATTGGCGTCCTTGGTCCGTTGTTATTGTTACAGGACAACCGAAACGGAAAATCCAACCTTCGTATACCGCTTTGGCGACGTCTTCAGCTGATATTTCGCATAATGGGTATGCTTCGGGCCAACTTGTTGCTCTGTCGATCATTGTCACGAGGTATCGATGACCGCTGGCCGCGGTAGGTAGCGGACCAACGATATCGATGTGAACGTGTTCGAATCGTTCGGTTGGTGAAAAAATTGATAATTGACTTGATGTGTGGCGTTGTATTTTGGCACGCTGACACTGTAGGCATACTTTTGCCCACTTGCCGACGTCTGCGTTCATTGAGGGCCAAAAGTAACGTTGCGTAATTAATTTTCTCGTAGTCTTGATTCCAGGGTGGCTAACGTTATGTACTGCGTTGAATGCGGTACGTCGGTATTCTTCTGGTAGGTACGGACGTAACTGTGAGGTTGAAGTTTCGCAGTGTAATTTGATATTTGAGACGGGCAGGTTGACTTTCTTGAAACATAAGTTGCTCTGTAGACTGAGTGCTTTAATGGTATCGCTATCGCGTTCTTGAGCTTCTGCAAGTAGATTGTAGTCAATCGGCGATGGACAGGTGATTGCTTCGACACGTGATAATGCATCTGCGGCTGCATTTTGAGATCCACTGACGTGTCGTATATCAGTGGTAAATTCGCTGATATAAAGTAGCTGTCGGGTGCGTCTCGGTGATTCGGTGTTTGTATTTGTTTTTGTGTAAGCGAAAGTTAGCGGCTTGTGGTCGGTGAATATTATTATTTCTCGTCCCTCGAACATTTTGCGGAAATGTTTGACAGCCATGTAGATGGCGAGTAGCTCTCGATCGTAGGTACTGTAGCGAGTCTGTGCGTCGGTGAATTTCTTCGAGAAATAGCCGAGTGGTTGCCATGACTTGTTGATAAATTGATTGAGTGCGGCACCAGCTGTTTTGTCGCTAGCGTCGCTGAATATAGCAAGTGTCGCCTGGTAAGACGGATGAGCAAGTAAAGCGGCGTTTTTTATGCTCTCTTTACATGCTTCATAAGCTTGCGTTGATTCAGTGGTCCAGTCGATCTTAGTTTTGTCACGCTTCTTGACGTTGTGCAGGTAGGTATTTAAAGGCGCTTGTATGGTGGCGGCATCTTTGATATTTTCACGGTAAAAGTTTATCATACCGAGAAAACGTCGTAGTTCTTCTACGGTTTGTGGTTTTGGAAAGTCTGTAATAGCTTGTACCTTCTCTTGGGGTGGCTGTATTCCTTCCGCTGTGACTTGGTGACCGAGGAATTTCACAGTTCGCTGGCCGAAAACACATTTTGATGGGTTGATGGTGATGCCGTATTCTTCTAGTCGCTGTAATACGATGCGTAGATGTTTTCGGTGCTCTTCCTCGTCGATTGATGCTATGAGTATATCATCAACGAAAGGAAATACAAAGTCGAGTTCGCGCAGTACTTCATGAATAAAGCGTTGGAAAGTCTGTCCGGCGTTCTTTAGACCAGGACACATGCGCGGAAACTCGAAAAGACCAAAAGGTGTGATGATGGCGGTTTTCTCCACATCTTGCTCGCTGACTGGCAGTTGTTGGTACGCGCGATTGAGGTCAAGTGTGGAGAAAATTTTCTTCCCTGCGAGTTGGTATGTGAAGTCACGTATGCGTGGTATGGGATACCGATCGGGCTTGGTTATGGCGTTGAGCCTTCGGTAATCGCCACACACGCGTAGGTCTCCATTCTTCTTTGGCACGACGTGAAGAGGTGATGCCCAAGTGCTTTTGCTTGGTCTGCATAACCCTTGATCGATCATGTTTTGGAATACCTTCCTGACCATTTCGTAACGATGCGGTGCAATGGGGCGTGGCTTGCAGTGAAGGGGCGGTCCATTTGTTTCAATGAAGTGTTCAACGGAATGTTTGGGACTAAGCTTCATTGAAGTGATTCTGGTTGTGCCTGGGAAATCTGCTAGTATGCTGTGGTAATTTTGCTCAATGTCAATACTACGAACTGTAGGTATGTCTGCAGTACTGAGTTGAGCGTTTGTTACCAGCTTTGTTTTCCCGTCGATCAATCTTCGGTTTTTTACATCGACAATGAGGTGGTGGTGCTGCAAGAAATCTGCTCCCAGGATTGCCTTAGACACATCTGCTACGACGAATTTCCATGTGTATGGTCTTCGGAGGTTAAGATCGAGTTGGAGTGACTTCTCTCCGTATGTTGGAATGACCGTGTTGTTGGCGGCGTAGAGTTGAAACGGCAGTGGTTTTTCGCGTGAGCCTTTTGCCTTTGGTAGCACGGAGATATTGGCTCCTGTGTCGACCAAAAAGGTAAGTTTCGTTACCCTGTCGGTAACGAAAAGGCGGTGTAATGATTCGGTAACGCCGGTTCCCGCCGCGGCCAGCGTTACTTTTAGTTTTCCGACTGATTTATGGGCTTGAAACTGCATGGTGGTGTGCATTTCTTCGCGTCCATACCGTAGCGATGATGGTAATAGCAGTACGACATTGGAGATTTTTTCCGGCTTCGATCTTCCATCTGTGACTCTCGTCGGTTTTCGTTGCGATTTGTTGATGTGTTCCGCGAGCGTGATTGTGAATGTGAATGGTGGCAAGAACGACTGTTGCGGTAGTTGTCGCGAGGTTGTGCTCGTAGCTCAGCGACTTACAAAAATAACGTTCTTATTTCACCGATGAGGGTGTCGATGGTTGGTTGTTGTTCTGGAGGTGGCACACGGAGTGACAGTGAGATACCGGAGACTTCTTGGCTCGACGCTTGTGATGAAACTTGACGCTCTGCACCGGAATTTTCTGTGTTCGTCATCTTCAATTTTCTTGGTGTTCTTCTCGGGGTCACCACTTTAGGTTGTTTTGGTTTAGGTTGATTGGTCCTTATTTGGTTAAAATAAAACTTCCTAATAATTCGTTGAGAAGAGGTGAAGATGGAATGTGGAATGTGTTTAATTTTTAAAAACTGTAGATTTATATACAAAAATTATCCTACCTGGCCACTAGTGGTAACATGTGGTACCAAGATGCGAAGGGTGCGTAGACAATAAAATCGAGGCGCGGCAAAAAGTTGTCCTAACGGTAACGCAATTAACTGTTCTTTTCAGAACAAATTATTGTTTCATGACGACACGTACTAATCACCTACAGACAGATACCCTTTGCAATCTAGATAAGAACAGAAATGTATGTAGTAGTTAAGCAATCACATGTAATTAGGAACAATAAAATATATATACGAATATGACACGGTTTTTATTTAGCTTCATTACTTTTTGAAGTATTTTATAGGACAGGTTCCTAAGAGATGTAATATAGATTATGTGAATAATACAGCATTCAACGGTAGTTATGTTAAAAATCCTTTCAACTTTGAAAATTTTGGTATTTGCTCATTTAGCCTATATATAGATGGTCAACAGATACCTTCAAAAGCGTTACAACCATCATTTCCAAACGATGTATTTACTAGCGCATACCACACCCTGTACTCAGGCACCGGTATACATTTTCTTAACGAAGGTAATGGAATATCGAGGGAGCAATATTCAAATGGATACTGTTTACTAGCTGTTGATTTAACACCTGACTTGTCGGCTAACTCTAATGTGCATTGGAATCTTGTACGCCATGGTAGTGTAAGAATTGAAGTAAGATTCGAGAGCGCAATGACTGAAACAATTAACTGTGTAGTTTACGCAGAGTTTTCAAATATTATAGAAATAGATAAGAACAGAAATGTATGTGTGGATTATAGTTAGTTAAGGTTAAGTATAGGTAGTTAAGCAATCACTTATGTAATTATGATATTAAGAATAATAAAATATAACCTAAACGAATATGACATGGTTTTTATTTACCTTCATTACTTGTTTTATAAAAAGACTTTACTTCTGTTGAGATCATATTATGTGGGTTTAAATGAATTCATTGGTACAAATATGAATTGATAGTGTTACGAGCTAGGGGATCGGATAGAAAATGCCGTGGATTTCTTCAAGGGTTTATTTATTGGTAAATCAAATGAGGAATTTATGGGCACAAATTAATAGCAGAAATGCACTTATAGCACACAAAAACAATCACTTATTACTTCACTTATGCACACTTCACACAGTACTTTTTCACTTATATTCACTTATATTCACTTTTATCGCTTCGGTGTTTCGCTCTTGTAATCGCATTCAAAACTAAGTGACTAGTCGCGTTTCGGCTCGCTTATATATCCCTGGGAATAATTCTAAACAATATTCGAGAACTTTCTAGGCGGGCTTGCTACTGAGTAGCGATTGCACAATTCTAGAACGTTCGCACTCTTTGTCTCTTTCGCACGTTGCTCCGTCCTTGTCGTACGGCGTTCTAGAGTGCTCGTCTAGTTTCGAGAAAGTTCTGATCTTCTCTCTCTCTCTCTCGTATCATTTCGTCCTTGTCTCACACCTAGAAAGTTCGGTCTAGAATATTCCTTCACCAAAGGGGTATAACTAGGCCTGAAAACGCCTGAAAACGGGTCTCCTGAAAACTGCACTACTCGACTACACATGTTCTGAAACCGACTGAAAAAAGGTTTCAGCTTCCTGAAAACTAGGGTAACATTATGAAAATTACAATTTTCTAATATGTGATTGACCCTCTCCTGAAACGGTCAGAAATCATATTACAGCTTGCTGAAAAGTTCTCTAACTAGTGGAAAAATCTAGAAACATTGCAGTCGACCCGTCTTCGTAACACTACCCCTTCCTTAGACATGCTCGTCCCGAGCATCATTACATCCTTTATAGGGAGCCAATCGATTTATGTGAACGACTTTCGGTTTGCTCCTTAAACCACCCACTTTCTTTATGCGATAGGTAACGTCATTTATCTTCGTGACTATCGTGTATGGACCGTCCCAGTCAGCTTGAAGCTTTGGTGATTTGCCTTTTCGTTTTGTTGGGTTATGGAGCCATACTTGCGAGCCTTCTTTAAATTCTATGTGATTCGTCTTTCTGTCATACCTAATCTTCGTAGTCTCACTTATTTTACTTTGTGATGCTCGTACGTGTTCATGGATTTCGTCCAGTTTATTACGCAGATCCGCAGCATATTCTGTAACACTCTCCGGTGTGTCAGGTGGTCGCCCAGTTACAATATCCGCTGGTAATCTAAGTTGTCTCCCAAACATGGCTAAAGCAGGAGTAACATTTGTGGTTTCATGAACCGCAGACCGGTATGACATTAGAAATAATGGAATATACTTGTCCCAGTCTTTTTGATGGTTGTCCACCAGTTTTGCCAAGTGCCTTTCCAAAGTTTGATTGAAGCGTTCCACCATTCCATCTGACTGTGGGTGATATGGAGTAGTCCGCGTCTTATGAATTCCCATTAATCGGCACAATTCTTGAAATAGTAGAGACTCAAAATTTCTTCCCTGATCACTGTGCATTTCCAAAGGTACTCCAAATCTAGAGAATACGTCATTTACAAGTATCTCAGCTACTGTAACTGCCTCTTGATTGGGAATAGGGAATACTTCGGGCCACTTCGTAAAATAATCCATAACAACCATGATGTACTTATTTCCTTTTTCTGTTAACGGAAATGGTCCAGCTATGTCAACTGCTATCCTCTCCCATGGAGCTCCGACATTGTATTTCTTCATACTCGCTCTAGTTCTCGACTGTGGGCCTTTAACAGCTGCACAAGCTTTACATTTCCGAATCCAGTCTTCTACATCTTCGCGGCAATGTATCCAATAAAATCTCTCTTTAATTTTCAAAAGAGTCCTTTTTACACCTAAGTGTCCGCCTGATGAGCCGTCATGAAACATTTCCAATATGTTGCGAATCTTGGCTCTTGGCACAACTAACTGTAGATGAGATGCATCCCCACGAGCGTTTTCCCATTTACGACATAACACCCCATTATGGAGAACTAAGCTATCCCATTGAGCCCAGTAACTCTTGGTCGTGGTGCTAGTAGATGCAACATCATTCCATCGCGGCTTTATAGCTGAAGATTTCATCCAGTCCAGAATTGGTTTAATGTCAGAGTCTTGTTGTTGCTCTTCCTGAATTAATTTACCACACCAATCTGGACTAATGGTATCCGTTCTGAGTATCCTCACATTGGCAACCTCTCTACCTTCGTGTCTTGTACAATGTTTACAGTCTTCCTCACATGGCCTACGAGACAATGCATCTGCGTTCCCGTGCGCTCTACCCTTGCGATGTTCAGTAGCAAAGTCATACTCTTGCAATTGTTCGATCCATCGAGCCACTTGTCCTTCTGGGTTCTTGAACTGAAGTAGCCATTTTAATGCAGCATGATCTGTTCTAAGACGGAACTTGCGACCTAGTAAGTATTTACTGAAATGCTGCAGCGTCTTCACAACAGCCAGTAGTTCCCTCCGAGTGACACAGTAGTTTCGTTCTGGTTTCGATAACGACTTGCTGAAGTAGGCTATTACTTCCTCGCGCTCACCTTTTACCTGTGATAGTACACCTCCGATGCCGATTCCACTGGCATCTGTATCTACCACATATTCGCCATCATGGTCCGGGTAGCCTAGTATCGGAGTCTCACATAGTTGGTTCTTGAGCTCATTAAATGCAACTTCACACTCTCCATCCCATGTGAATTTTCTCTTCTCTTCGGTGAGTCTGTGAAGAGGTTTTGCAATATCCGCGAAATTTTTCACGAATCTTCGGTAGTAAGAACATAAGCCTAAGAAAGCACGGACTTCAGTTTTATCTTTAGGTACTGGCCATTCCTTCACCGCAACTATCTTCTCGGGATCTGTTCGAACTCCGTCCTGCGATATAATGTGACCCAAGTAGCTCACTTCTCTTTTAAAAAATAAACATTTCTTTGGACTTAATTTCAGGTTGGCTTTATGGAGTCTGGTGAGCACCCGTTGCAGATTCCGTATATGATCTTCAAAATTTCTCCCAATGATGACTACATCATCCAAGTACACTAAGCAGGCTTGTCCTATCAGTCCTGACAGTACTTTCTCCATTAGTCTTTCAAAGGTAGCAGGCGCATTGCAAAGCCCAAACGGCATAACTTTAAACTGCCATAGTCCTTTTCCAGTTGAGAACGCTGTCTTCTCTTTATGACTTGGGTCTATCTCCACCTGCCAGTACCCACTTTTCAAGTCTAAAGTTGTAAACCATTTTGCCCCACTTAAGGTATCCAAGGTGTCATCTATTCTAGGTAAGGGATAACTGTCCTTCTTTGTGATATCGTTAAGACGACGGTAGTCGACGCAGAACCTTAAACTGTTATCCTTTTTCTTGACTAAAACTACTGGAGAGCACCAAGGGCTGGAAGATGATTCAATGACATTATGATTTGACATTTCCGCAATCATCTTGTCTATATTCTTTTCATATGCGACAGGTACTCGTCGCGGTCGCAAACGTATCGGTGCTTCGGTTCCAGTCTCAATTCGATGTTTAACTACACCTGTCCTGCCTAGATCTCCATCGTGTGTAGCAAACATGTCTGAAAATGACTTCAATAGTTCCTTTGCTTTCAACATTTCTTCTTTTGACAAGGTTACCTTACAGTCCTTTAATACTTCTTGAACTATATCTCGTTGTTTACTGACTGTACTATTTTCAGTGATGGATCTATAGACGTCATACCCACCCTTCAATGTATTACCTTTTAGAGAAACTACCTCATCTCTACACTTGAACGTGCCGTTCTTCAAGTCAATCTTACAGTTGTAATGCTTCATGAAGTCTAAACCGATAATACAGTCATCCACGATGTCAGCAATAACCACCTTATGTCTGTATGATCTTCCCCCAATCTTGAAGGTAGCGATACCTTCCCCTCGAACGGTTATGTGCTGACCAGTAGCTGTAAGGAGCTCTACATTTCCACCAGAAAGGCTTTTGTAAAATGACTTCAGAAGTTGGTATCTAATTACTGTCCGGGAAGCTCCAGTATCAAGGGTTAACTCACACCTACATCCGTTTACTTCTCCGTCGATAACAATGGTATTCCCATCCTGAGTTTGAGTGATCATAACTTTTGGGGCCTTCCTTACAGAACCGGCCAGCACCCGCCCCGTGGTCCTGGCTTCTACTCGTTTCCCTGCCGCTGTTCAGCGGCAGTCACACCCGCTGCTTCCGGTTCCCCACGTCTAGTCTTTATTTCGCCTCTGAGATCTTTTTTAGGGCATGAAAACCTCATATGCCCTATTTCCCCACAGAGGTAACAGGTGGGTCCACGTTGGGTACTTGGTTTTTCCGTGACAGCCCTAATGCGGTTAGGTCGATGATCCTTGCAAAATGCTTCCACCTCCAACCCCATGCGTTGGAGGTGGAAGCAAGAGCATCCTTAAGTTCCTTATGGTGACCGAGGTTCACAGCCATTCGAATTTCACGGTCTCGAATACCGTCGACAAAAGCTTGAACCAGCATCTTGTCTGCAACATCTGGTGAGGATGCGTAGGCCTTCCTTACCAGCTTCTCTATTTCAAGTCCCCATTTTTGCAAACTTTCATTTGTCTGCTGTATTCTATCTTTCAATTGAGCCCTGTAAACGTGCTCTAAATGTGCGTCTCCATACCGTGATTCCAGGGCATCTAGCAGTTGCTTCAACGTCACCTTACCTTTCTTGGTATCTAATATGGAGAGGGCTTCGTCTCGCAGTCCCAGAATAAGGGCGGTAACAGCTTGATCGTCAGTCCACCCGTTTGACTCTGCTACAGTCTCAAACTGCAGCTTGTACGCGCCCCAAGAAGATGTACCATCAAAGGGAGGCACTTTCACATTTCCAGGTGGTGCTACAGTCGTGACAACACCAGAGGTCTTCAGGCATTGGATTTCATTTTCTAATCCAAGGATACGTTTATCCTGCTTGGATTCCAAATTCTCGATCTTTTCATCTACCTGTATTTTCAGGTCACAAAGTTTTTCTCCTATACGGCGAGCCTGCTCCTCTTGACGTCGTGCCTGCTCCTCTATCATGCGACGTGTCTGAGCCTGTTCTTCCATCATTTGGCGTGTATGTTCGTCTTGACGGCGTGCCTGTTCTTCTTGACGGCGTGCCTGTTCTTCTTGACGGCGTGCCTGTTCTTCCATCATTTGGCGTGTCTGTTCTTCCTGACGGCGTGCCTGTTCTTCCTGACGGCGTGCCTGTTCTTCCTGACGGCGTGCCTGTTCTTCCATCATTTGTCGTGTCTGTTCTTCTTGACGGCGTGCCTGTGCTTCCATCATTTGCTGCAGAGCAAGGAGGATGTTGCCATCGTTACTTTCACCCATCCCGCGGTTCGCATCGAAACTTTGTCGCCGGGCGGCGTCGCGTGCTGATTGCGCCCTTGTCTGCACTCCCTCCGCAGCTGAAGACTCTGCCACAGACTCCTCTTGATTCTCCCTTGGAGTAATTGGCATGTTTCTATCCCACTTCTGACACCAAAATGTTACGAGCTAGGGGATCGGATAGAAAATGCCGTGGATTTCTTCAAGGGTTTATTTATTGGTAAATCAAATGAGGAATTTATGGGCACAAATTAATAGCAGAAATGCACTTATAGCACACAAAAACAATCACTTATTACTTCACTTATGCACACTTCACACAGTACTTTTTCACTTATATTCACTTATATTCACTTTTATCGCTTCGGTGTTTCGCTCTTGTAATCGCATTCAAAACTAAGTGACTAGTCGCGTTTCGGCTCGCTTATATATCCCTGGGAATAATTCTAAACAATATTCGAGAACTTTCTAGGCGGGCTTGCTACTGAGTAGCGATTGCACAATTCTAGAACGTTCGCACTCTTTGTCTCTTTCGCACGTTGCTCCGTCCTTGTCGTACGGCGTTCTAGAGTGCTCGTCTAGTTTCGAGAAAGTTCTGATCTTCTCTCTCTCTCTCTCGTATCATTTCGTCCTTGTCTCACACCTAGAAAGTTCGGTCTAGAATATTCCTTCACCAAAGGGGTATAACTAGGCCTGAAAACGCCTGAAAACGGGTCTCCTGAAAACTGCACTACTCGACTACACATGTTCTGAAACCGACTGAAAAAAGGTTTCAGCTTCCTGAAAACTAGGGTAACATTATGAAAATTACAATTTTCTAATATGTGATTGACCCTCTCCTGAAACGGTCAGAAATCATATTACAGCTTGCTGAAAAGTTCTCTAACTAGTGGAAAAATCTAGAAACATTGCAGTCGACCCGTCTTCGTAACAATAGTAATAAATGTAGTCAGTTAAAGAGCAAAAGAGTAGCGGAGTAAACGCGTATTAAAGTATGAACACACTAGAAGTGCAAATGAGTCTTCGTACAATACATCCCAGCCTCCAGAGCAACGTATATCCTTCAAATCGATTGCCAATTTATGCTGAGGTGTCAGCACTTATCATATGCAATCTTGACCCTGATTCACAGCCGGGATCTCATTGGGTGGCTATACTTATGAGCGTCGAAAGAGTTGGTGAATATTTTGATTCATTTGGACGTAAACCTATTGAGGCAATAGAAGGGTTTTTAAGGAGGAATTCTTGCATGTGGAGGTACAATAGCGTTACGGTTCAGGATTATCTATCAGCGGTGTGTGGAGAGTACTGTTTGGTATATGTATGGTATATGTATAGTTCAGGCGGATGAGATTTGAAGACTTATGAGAACGACTTA